>NC_134361.1:44604529-44757029 GCF_048569485.1 Anomaloglossus baeobatrachus
ACCAAATCTTTGTGATTTCAGCTCTGCAGGCCACTAATTTTGTTAATTAAAATAAAACACCTAAGATGTAATTGAGATTTAGAGTTTCAGGTTTAAGTAAAGGGATTGAACAATAATATCCTGTGAAACATTTAGTAATTGCAATCATTTTTCTACAAATCCTCCTCATTTCTGGGGCTAAATAGTAATTGGACAAAGTAACTTTACCATAAATAAAATGTTTATTTTTAATACTTTGTTGAGCATCCTTTGCAGGCAGTGACCGCCTGAAGTCTGGAAGCCACAGAGGTCACCATCGCTAGGTTTCCTCCTTTGTGAGGCTTTGTCGGCCTTTACTGTGGTGGCTTCAGTTGATGCTTGTTTGTGGATCTTTCTGCCTTAAGTTTAGTCTTATATAAGACAATTTAATTTCCTAGTAGCCGATTCCTACCATCTATAAAACTGTAGGCTGTTCAGCACGGGTATCACTAGATAGGGATAAGATACGCCTTGACGCTGGCTGCTGGACCTGCATAAAACTGGCCTTTTTTTTATATGTTAAGGGTCTCAATTTTTAAATGTATTTCTTTAGCAGTAACACATGTCCAACTTCCCATATGCAATGTCTGTATACCTTAGCGTCTCAGAGTCCAGCTGTTTATTTGCTAGTTTAGTCTTAAACATGTGAAATGCTGCTCAATGGGGTTATGATCTGATGATTGACTCGGCCATTGCAGAATATTGCACTTTGCCTTATACTCCAGGGTTGCTTTTGCAATGTTTCGGGTCATTGTCCATATGTCTTTTGAAGTGTTGTCCAATCAACCTTACTGCATTTGTTGAATCTGAGCAGAAAGTCTTGCCCTGTACACGTCAGAATTCATCTGGCTGTTACTGTCTTCAGTCACATCATCAATAACCACTAGTGACCCGCGGCCATTGGAAGCCATGCATGCCCGGCCATCACACCGCCTCTGCCACTTGTTACAGAGGATGTGCTGTGCTTTGGGTCATGAGGATTTTTTTCACCATGGAAAGGATTCTGCGATCATCCACAACTGTTGTCTTCCGTGGATGTCCAGGCCTTTTTGAGTCCCCAAGCTCACCAGTGCACTATTTTTTTGTAGAATGTACCAAACTGTTAATTTGGCGGGTCCTAACATTTCTGCTATCTTTCTGATGGATTTCTCCTTTTTTAGCCTAATGATGGTCTGTTTCTCTTCCATTGAGAGCTCCTTTGGACACATGTTTTTGGTTCACAGCAGTAGTATGATGCTAGTCACTACACGGACAAGTCCTGGGGCAGAATAGTCAAACCTTCCAGGGTCAGGTCCTAGGAGAGCAAGATTAAGGGGATAGGATGGGTGTTGGCAGGTCACAGTCCAACATCAGAATACCTGGAGGGTAGGTGATCAGAACAGAGGGACAAAGTCAAAAGGTCAGACATCAAAAGATCAATTCCCAGTGCACAGATGTAAGAGAACTAGCCCAAATGAGAAGACGATTAAGACCGCCAATGTTCTGGGAAAAACTACTCAGCTAAAAAGCTGAGCAAATACAGGAAACACCTGCAAAATCCCAGCACCTCCCAGATTAAGAGTGAACGACTGAGCTGTCTCTCACAACATTGAGATCTCGGCATGCGCCAGCTCCAAGATATATGACTGAACGGTCACTCACCCAACTGACAGCCCAACATGCCCTAAAAACAGAGAAGGGGACATGAGAAACAGCTTCTAGATGGAAATACCACACCTGGAATCAGCTCCAGACCTTTTACTTGCATATTTAGTGATAGGTTAACCCTAGAACGTATACCTGGGGCCTCGCAGGCCTGCTATGTTACCTGTTTTCTATTGTAGATTTCTATGGTTGCGCATTCTAGGGTTAAGGAATGAATTGAAGAGCGTGTATGTGTGGATTTCACAAACGTTTTTTTAATAATTTATTGTAACATATTTCTGTGCTAGAACAATCCCCTTTACAGTGGATCTGTCACCAGATTTTAAAATACAAACTGCATACTGTCACGCTCCCCACGTCCTGGCGCCGCCTGTCACTCACCGCCCCGTTCCCCGGTTCTCCTGCCCACGGCTCTGCGTCCTGCTCTTCCTCCTGTGCGTCCTCCGTGCCTCCCGTCCGCCAGCCCCGGCGTGCAGCTGCATCCCGGATCTCTCTGCCTGGCTCCCCTGTATCTCCTTCATTGCTTCCTGCACTGGTCTCCGGCACCCAGGCCGCGCGCATGCGCATTAGGGCGCGCACGCGCTCACTCACCTCTTCTTAAAGGGCCAGCGTCCCGGAAACAGGATATGGGTGAATTCAGGTACAGAGTATATAAGACTTCCTTTTTCATATGGCCGGTGCCTGATCAACGTGTTCCCTGAGCTAGATGTTCAGGTCCCTCTGTGCCTTGCACCGATATTAACCCTGTCTCTTCCGCAGAGCCCACCTGCCGCCCTGACCTGGTCCCAGAGTGCTGATCTCCCAGGAAGTGTCCCGGTGACTGTTTACTGAGGATCCCGTCATCTCCCGTCAGCATGAACCCGTCACCTGGACTTCACCTGGATACATCACCCTGCACATCCCGCTGGATCCGGACCCTGTCGGCTGGGACTACTCGGCACCTGTACCCAGCTCCCGTCATCTGTCCGGCCTCCGGTTCCCGTTGGACTCTTAATCATCTCCCGTGCCAATCTCTGAAGGATCCGAACCCCGTACTCCCTGTGTTCCAGCTGCTGTGCATTTAGGCCCTCTGGTGGGGTGACCAGACAGTCCCTGTATAGGGGTTAGCTCTTGGTTGCCTCTCTGGGGGAGTCCGGAGCACAGTCCCGTGTATCCACATCCAGGACGTTACACATAAATTATTATAGATCTCTTAGACCTGATGAGGCTAGTGTACTTGTTCTAAAAACCATGTTAGAATGACTTTATTATTCTGATAATGAGTCCAGTTAAGATGTGAGGGAGCTCCTTAGTCCAAGTGTGAAATCTCAGCAGCAGCAGGGAGGAAGCACACTTAAGAGCTGTCACAATGGACAACGATGCTGCAGCAGGGAGGCGGAACAGTGAGGAATGATCAATCAAGCTAGGTAGATGGAGATACAACTGTACTAGAGAGGAGGGATACTGAAGAGCTGTGAATCAGATTAGGTTGGGGTGATTCAACAGCAGGGAGGAGGGACACTGAGCAGCTGTCAATAAGGATAATTGGAGAGGGGGGAGATTTAGCAGCAGGGAGGGGGGAGATATAGTCGAAGGGAAGAGGGCCACTGAAGAGCTGTCAGTCAGACTACTTTTGCAGAGATTCAGCAGCAGGGAGGAGGGACACTGAGGAGCTGTGAATCAGGATACTTGGAGGGAGATTCAACAGCAGGGAGGAGGGACACTGAAGAGCTGTCAGTCAGACTAAAGGCTACTTTACACACTGCGATATCGGTCCCGATATCGCTAGTGTGGGTATCCGCCCCCATCTGTTGCGCGACACGGGCATATCGCTGCCCGTGCCGCACAACATCGCCCAGAGCCGTCACACATACTTACCTGTCCGGCGACGTCGCTGTGACCGGCGAACCGCCTCCTTTCTAAGGGGGCGGTCCGTGCGGCGTCACAACGACGTCACTGAAACGTCACTGAACCGCCGCCCAATCGCAGCGGAGGGGCGGAGATGAGCGGGACGTAACATCCCGCCCACCTCCTTCCTTCCGCATAGCGGCCGGGAGGCAGGTAGGGAGAGATTCCTCGCTCCTGCGGCGTCACACGTAGCGATGTGTGCTGCTGCAGGAACGACGAACAAACTCGTTACTGCTGAAGTAACGATAATTGGGAATGGACCCCCGTGTCGCCGATTAGCGATTTTGCACTGTTTTGCAACGATGCAAAATCGCTTATCGGTGTCACACGCAACGGCATCGCCAATGCGGCCGGATGTGCGTCACAAAATCCGTGACCCCAACGACTCCGCATTAGCGATGTCGCAGCGTGTAAAGCCCGCTTAAGTTTGCAGAGATTCAGCAACAGGAAGGCGGGACACTGAGGAGCTGTCAGTTAGGATACTTGGGGGAGATTTAGCAGCAGGGACGAGGGACACTGAAAGCTGTCAGTCAGGCTAAGTTTGCAGATATTCAGCAGCAGGGAGGAGGGACACTGAGGAACTGTGTCTCAGGATAGGTGGGGGAGATTCAGTAGCAGGGAAGGGGGAAACTGAGGAGCTGTGAATCAGGATAGGTGGGGGAGATTCAGTAGCAGGGAGGGGGGAAACTGAGGAGCTGTGAATCAGGATAGGTGGGGGGAGATTCAACAGCAGGGAGGAGGGACACTGAGGAACTGTCAGTCAGACTAAGTTTGCAGAGATTTAGCAACAGGAAGGAGGGACACTGAGGAGCTGTCAATCAGGATACTTGGTGGGTTATTCAACAGCAGGGAGGAGGGACACTGAAGAGCTGTCAGTCAGACTAAGTTTGCAGAGATTCAGCAGCAGCAGGGAGGAGGGACACTGAGGAACTGTGAATCAGGATAGGTGGGGGAGATTTAGTAGCAGGGAGGAGGGACACTGAGGAGCTATAAATCAGGTTAGATATCCTTTCTGAAATGGGTTAGCAAAGTAAGTGTACATCAGCCTCATCAGGTATACAATTTTTTTTCTTAATGTATTCTGTTTGTATTGTGAAACCTGTGACAGATCCACTTTAGTAGAATGAAATTAGTGGCCTCTGCGGCCACTAATTCTAATCAGAAACATAAAGATACTAAAGCAGTCAACAGTGAAGGGAAACACTGGAAACACCAAAAATATTGTCAGTGTCACCATTAAGCGGGCTTTACACGCTACGATTTCGCTACAGCGATCTCGTTGGGGTCACGGATTTTGTGACGCACATCCGGCCGCTGTAGCGATGTCGTAGCGTGTGACTCCTAGGAGCGATTTTGGATCGTTGCAAAAACGTCCAAAATCGCTCCTCGTTGACATGGGGGTCCGCTGCCAGTTATCGCTGCTGTCGCAGGGGCGAAGTTGATCCTCGTCCCTGCAGCAGCACACATCGCTACATGTGACGCCGCAGGAACGAGGATCATCTCCTTACCTGCCTCCGGCCACAATGCGGAAGGAAGGAGGTGGGCGGGATGTTACGTCCCGCTCATCTCCGCCCCTCCGCTATCATTGGGCGGCCACTTAGTGACGTTGCTGTGACGCCAAACGGACCGCCCCCTTAGAAAGGAGGCGGGTCGCCGGTCACAGCGACGTCGAAGGCAATGTAAGTACGTGTGACGGGGGTGCGCGTTTTTGTGCGCGACGGACAGCGATATGCCCGTCGCGCACAAACGATGGGGGCGGGTCTCATGCTAGCGATATCGGGCCGGATATCGCAGCATGTAAAGCCACCCTTAGGCTAAGTTCACACACCATAAAAATTACATTATGCAACCGGCCTAAAAATCAACAACGAAATCCATGTCATACATGTGGACTTCGTTGCTGATTTTGGATTTCATTCTTTCCATAGCTGCAGATTTCCAGTAAATAGGGTTTGCAATAATTACATTCGCTCTCACTGAACATGTGTCAGTCATTACCTACAGCGGTGCTTATGGATTTGACGCACGTAGGAACTGTGGTTCCTCCCGTCTCTTCTTACATTCTGTACAGAAGATTATATCTGTGAATTATAAATGAACATATCATAATTATACCGTCTGTATAGCCAGCCACGTTCATGTTAGACGGAGCCCCAGCTCGGGAGGAATGCTGCAGTACAGATGAGGTTACATGCCAGCTGAGGAATTCTTTGGGATAGTGCAGGACATACTCCGTCCCCCGATGGCTGAACACATGGTGTTATTATTACAGGTCACATTCTTCCAGGCCAGAATAGAAGTAGTTAATCTATGTACTGAAAGTCATTTATCACATATGGTTATTAAAAGGTTATCCCCAAAATATCACATTATCCACTCTTCATAGAACAGGGGATAATTTGCTGAATGGGTCTGCATAGTCTTGCCTTGAACACAGCGCAGGTGCACTTGCTCGACCTCTGCCTTATTCATTGTCTATGGGACAGCCACGGAAAGCAGAGTACTGTATTGGGCTTTCAAGAGCAGTCCCATAGACAATAAATATAGCGGAGGTCGAACAAGTGCACCTGCGCTCTGTTCAAGACGAAATTATGCAGCGCCGGTCCTAGCGGATAGAGACCCACAGAGACTAGCATGTTATCCCCTAGTTGACAGGTAGGAGATAACTTGCGCTTTTTGGACTAGACAGTACATGGATGGTATCTTGACTGGTGGCTAGAAAATGTTTGGGAACCTACAGCCATTATTCTCTTTCTGCATATGAGAAAATGGGCCCCATATGGTACTCCATACAGAATAATGGGCCCCATATGGTACTCCATACAGAATAATGGACCCCACATAGTCCTCCAAACAAAATAATGAGCCCTACATAGTCCTCCATAGAGAATAATGGGCTCCACATAGTCTTCCATACAGAATAATGGGCCCCACAAAGCGATCCATACAGAATAATGGGCCCCACATAGCCCTCCATACAGAATAATGGGCCCAACATAGCCCTCCATACAGAATAATGAGCCCTACATAGCCCTCCATACAGAATAATGAGCCCTACATAGCCCTCCATACAGAATAATGAGCCCTACATAACCTTCTATACATAATAATGGATCCCACATAGCCCTCCATACAGAATAATGGGCCCCACATAGCGTTCCATACAGAATAATGGGCCCCACATAGCCCTCCATACAGAATAATGGGCCCAACATAGCCCTCCATACAGAATAATGAGCCCTACATAGCCCTCCATACAGAATAATGAGCCCTACGTAGCCCTCCATACAGAATAATGAGCCCTACATAGCCTTCTATACATAATAATGGATCCCACATAGCCCTCCATACAGAATAATGAGCCCTACATAGCCCTCCATACAGAATAATGAGCCCTACATAGCCCTCCATACAGAATAATGAGCCCTACATAGCCCTCCATACAGAATAATGAGCCCTACATAGCCCTCCATACAGAATAATGAGCCCTACGTAGCCCTCCATACAGAATAATGAGCCCTACATAGCCTTCTATACATAATAATGGATCCCACATAGCCCTCCATACAGAATAATGGACCCCACATAGCGTTCCATACAGAATAATGGGCCCCACATAGCCCTCCATACAGAATAATGGGCCCAACATAGCCCTCCATACAGAATAATGAGCCCTACATAGCCTTCTATACATAATAATGGATCCCACATAGCGTTCCATACAGAATAATGACCCCACATAGCCCTCCATACAGAATAATGGGCCCCACATAGCCCTCCATACAGAAAAATGGACCCCACATAGTCCTCCATACAGAATAATGGGCCCCACATAGTCCTCCATACAGAATAATGAGCCCTACATAGCCCTCCATACAGAATAATGGGCCCCACATAGCGTTCCATACAGAATGATACTATACTGGCATATGCCCAAAAGACACTTTTTTGGAAATCCTTTGCATGGGGTCTATGGATATATTTGGTGTCAGTATTTGGAGCTTTCGCAGCATGTCCACACAGCCTCATCTATCAGAGCAGGTCATGGAAGCTCCCATTTAAAAAATATCAAAATATCCTGGAGACAAATTCCATTTAAAAGTAGCAATCACATCCCTTATTCTCATTGTTTCCCGATAGGTATCTACAGGGCTGTGCGCTGTCTTGTGAGGCTGTGTGCTGTCTTGTGAGGCTGTGCGCTGTCTTGTGGGGCTGTGTGCTGTCTTGTGAGGCGGTGCGCTGTCTTGTGAGGCTATGCGCTGTCTTGTGAGGCTGTGTGCTGTCTTGTGAGGCTGTGTGCTGTCTTGTGAGGCTGTGTGCTGTCTTGTGGGGCTGTGTGCTGTCTTGTGAGGCTGTGCGCTGTCTTGTGAGGCTGTGCGCTGTCTTGTGAGGCTGTGCGCTGTCTTGTGAGGCTGTGCGCTGTCTTGTGAGGCTGTGCGCTGTCTTGTGAGGCTGTGCGCTGTCTTGTGAGGCTGTGCGCTGTCTTGTGAGGCTGTGCGCTGTCTTGTGAGGCTGTGCGCTGTCTTGTGAGGCTGTGCGCTGTCTTGTGAGGCTGTGCGCTGTCTTGTGAGGCTGTGCGCTGTCTTGTGGGGCTGTGCGCTGTCTTGTGAGGCTGTGCGCTGTCTTGTGAGGCTGTGCGCTGTCTTGTGAGGCTGTGCGCTGTCTTGTGAGGCTGTGCGCTGTCTTGTGAGGCTGTGCGCTGTCTTGTGAGGCTGTGCGCTGTCTTGTGAGGCTGTGCGCTGTCTTGTGAGGCTGTGCGCTGTCTTGTGAGGCTGTGCGCTGTCTTGTGAGGCTGTGCGCTGTCTTGTGAGGCTGTGCGCTGTCTTGTGAGGCTGTGCGCTGTCTTGTGGGGCTGTGCGCTGTCTTGTGAGGCTGTGCGCTGTCTTGTGAGGCTGTGCGCTGTCTTGTGAGGCTGTGCGCTGTCTTGTGAGGCGGTGCGCTGTCTTGTGAGGCGGTGCGCTGTCTTGTGAGGCTGTGCGCTGTCTTGTGAGGCTGTGCGCTGTCTTGTGAGGCTGTGCGCTGTCTTGTGAGGCTGTGCGCTGTCTTGTGAGGCTGTGCGCTGTCTTGTGAGGCTGTGCGCTGTCTTGTGGGGCTGTGCGCTGTCTTGTGGGGCTGTGCGCTGTCTTGTGAGGCTGTGCGCTGTCTTGTGAGGCTGTGCGCTGTCTTGTGAGGCTGTGCGCTGTCTTGTGAGGCTGTGCGCTGTCTTGTGAGGCTGTGCGCTGTCTTGTGAGGCTGTGCGCTGTCTTGTGAGGCTGTGCGCTGTCTTGTGAGGCTGTGCGCTGTCTTGTGAGGCGGTGCGCTGTCTTGTGAGGCTGTGCGCTGTCTTGTGGGGCTGTGCGCTGTCTTGTGGGGCTGTGCGCTGTCTTGTGGGGCTGTGCGCTGTCTTGTGGGGCTGTGCGCTGTCTTGTGGGGCTGTGCGCTGTCTTGTGGGGCTGTGCGCTGTCTTGTGGGGCTGTGCGCTGTCTTGTGAGGCGGTGCGCTGTCTTGTGAGGCTGTGTGCTGTCTTGTGGGGCTGTGTGCTGTCTTGTGGGGCTGTGTGCTGTCTTGTGGGGCTGTGTGCTGTCTTGTGGGGCTGTGTGCTGTCTTGTGAGGCGGTGCGCTGTCTTGTGAGGCTGTGCGCTGTCTTGTGAGGCTGTGCGCTGTCTTGTGAGGCTGTGCGCTGTCTTGTGAGGCTGTGCGCTGTCTTGTGAGGCTGTGCGCTGTCTTGTGAGGCTGTGCGCTGTCTTGTGAGGCTGTGCGCTGTCTTGTGAGGCTGTGCGCTGTCTTGTGAGGCGGTGCGCTGTCTTGTGAGGCTGTGCGCTGTCTTGTGAGGCGGTGCGCTGTCTTGTGAGGCTGTGCGCTGTCTTGTGAGGCTGTGCGCTGTCTTGTGAGGCGGTGCGCTGTCTTGTGAGGCGGTGCGCTGTCTTGTGAGGCGGTGCGCTGTCTTGTGAGGCGGTGCGCTGTCTTGTGAGGCTGTGTGCTGTCTTGTGAGGCTGTGCGCTGTCTTGTGAGGCTGTGCGCTGTCTTGTGAGGCTGTGTGCTGTCTTGTGGGGCTGTGTGCTGTCTTGTGGGGCTGTGTGCTGTCTTGTGAGGCTGTGTGCTGTCTTGTGGGGCTGTGCGCTGTCTTGTGAGGCTGTGCGCTGTCTTGTGAGGCTGTGTGCTGTCTTGTGGGGCTGTGTGCTGTCTTGTGGGGCTGTGTGCTGTCTTGTGGGGCTGTGTGCTGTCTTGTGGGGCTGTGCGCTGTCTTGTGAGGCTGTGCGCTGTCTTGTGAGGCTGTGCGCTGTCTTGTGAGGCTGTGCGCTGTCTTGTGTTCGTCTATCAGTCTGTTCTGATACAGTCTCTTAGATCTACACATGTGTAAACCCCGTTCCTGTGTCTGTCAATCAGGCCTTTTGGTAATAAGCGCTGTCTCGATCTTTCAGGGTCTGGTTGCCTTTAGTCTCCGCATCTTGCGTTCTAATATTTCAATCTAGTTCCCAGGGATGTCGGAATGCATGACAGGTGAATTTTAGGAACTGAACATCCTCTCTCTTTCACTTCCTCTGTACACTGTATGCATAAATGAACAGAAATATTTGTGGCACGCTTTGAATGTCTATTGCGGGCGTCACACGGTACGATATATCGGGCGATATGTCGTCGGGGGTCACGTCGTTAGTGACGCACATCGAGCATCGTCTGATATATCGTAGCGTGTGACAGCTACGTGCGACGGTGAACGAGCAGAAATACTCACCACCTCGTTCATCGTTGACACGTCGCTCAGTTTCAAAAAATCGTTCCTCCTTCTGCGCGCCGGTTGTTCGTCACTCCCGTGGCAGCACACATCGCTCCGTGTGACACCTCGCGAACGATGAACACAGCTTACCTGCGTCCCACCGGCAATGCTGAAGGAAGGAGGTGGGCGGGATGTTACGTCCCGCTTATCTCCACCCCTCCGCTTCTATTGGCCGGCCGCTGTGTGACGTCGCAGTGACGCCGAACGTCCCTCCCCCTTCAGGAAGTGGTTGTTCGCCGCCCACAGCGAGGTCGCCCAGGAGGTAAGTACGTGTGATGGGGGTTACCGACTTTGTGCGCCACAGGCAACTAATTGCCTGTGACGCACAAACGACGGGGGCAGGTACGATCGCTCATGCAATCACACGATAGATCGTACCGTGTGACACCCGCATATGTCCCCTTGGCCCCCCCCAGTTAAGTATACAACTGGAGTTTTCCTTAATCCCAATTGAAGATTGAGAAGCTCCTGTACTCACCTTGGCTCGATGTCCATTTGGAGAATCTGTGACCTAAATGTCACACGGAGGTTTTCACAAACATGGAGTTGTCAGGATCTGTTGAGACTACTTATTCTGACACGCCACCTGATAATGGTTTGCTTGTTAGTCTCCTTTGATCACTTTTTTTTTTTTGGGGGGGGGGCAATCACATTTGTTTCCCTTGCTGTGTGTAGTTTACGGAGTTAGCCCTAGTTGTATTTTTTTTTTTGCTACCTTCCTGCTCTTGGTTTTCTCCTTAGTCTGTTACTGTTTGTTCTTGTGTGTTTGCAGTGTTTCAGAGTTTTGGTTTTCCCCTGTTTTTATCTGTGTTTTCATCTCACTCCTGCCCCTTCCTTCCCTTGTGGGAGGGGGGAATCAGATTAGTTCTGGTCAGGAGCATAGCCAGGGATGAAACTCAGACATTTCCACAATTAAGGGTAACCCTGAGATTAGGGATAGCCTAGGGGCCCCTAGCGTGAGAGACAGCATAGGAGCCCCTTTCCCTGCTATCCCACAGTCACATCATGACACTAAAATCTGGTCATAAATCTGAAAACTTTACAGGGCGTTACTGGGACTTTTATATTGTTTATCTTACTCTTTTAGATATTTTATGAAGATCAGATCCGTGCGAGTCCAGTTCCCGGCACCCCCACCGATCAGCTGATTGAAGGGGTGGTACAGATCTACAGGGAAATTACATTACTCTGAGAAGACTCGGGCATTGACCAACAAGTTAATCGCTGCTGGTCTGCTTGTTAGTCTCCTTTGATCACATGTTGTGGGGGAGGGGCAAACACATCTGCTTCCCTTCTATATATGCTGCCTAGATCCTTCCTTGTATGCCAGCTATAGCTTATCTAAGCTGGTCTGGTGAGGTGTTGTAATCCAGACTAACTGGTGGTTGTAGTATTATTTGCTGGTGCCTTTGTGGAGTTAACCCTTATATTTTTGTTGCTACCTTCCTGCTCTTGCTTTTCTCCTGAGTCTCTCTATGTTTGTTCCTGTGAGGTTGCAGTGTGTCCGATTTTTTGTTTTCCCCTGTCTGTCCCTGTCTGTTTTTATCTGTGTTTCCATCTAACCCTAGCGGGAGGGGAGTATCAGATTAGTTCTGATAAGGAGAATAGGCAGGCATGAAACTCTGACATCTCCACCATTAGGGGTAACCCTGAGGTTAGGGATAGCCTATTGTCCCCTAACGTGAAGGACAGCATGGGAGCCCCTGTCCCTTGCTATGCCACAGTCACACCATGACACTAAAATCTGCTCATAAATCTGAAAGACTTTAGAGGAGGAGGAGTGGGGGAGGGGATAACTTTGGATACCGATGAACACAGAAGAAAAAGGAAAACTGTTCCAGATTCAGTGAGCAGCACAAATTGGAAGAGATACTGAGTTAAAATTAAAAATAGTGAAAAGTCGTCTCACCAAATGACTTGTATGGGAGAGTGATGTGAACATGCAGCCACGTGCGCAGGAGACAGGAAGGAGGTTCGGAGGAACTGCTGAGATGTCTCCATCACCTGTTGTGACTTTGAGTGGGTAGGATCCTGCGTTACCTGCCTACAGCTTTAGACTAGATTACGTGCGAAGGATAAAACTGTTCCATTCAGCACAGACTTAAGGAAAATATACACAAATATTATTATCTTCTAGACGCAGAGAAGATGTTTACAAAACTGTTCCATCATCAGTCGCTGACATTCAGATGTCCGAGTCCAACGAGTCAAAACATACACAAAACCTCAGACAAAGCCACACCTGGAAATGTCACATATCTCCGGATGGTCATAACATTCTAAGTCCTAAAAGACCAGTATTCTAGAAACAGGGGGAAAGGTAATGAAAAGATATATATGTAGGGTCCTATCTGGAGACGATGGACCAGGAGGAGCAATTTCAGTCACCATTCATATTGAAGGAGCTGTCTGACCAATCGTATTTTTCTAAAAGGCTGTTAGTAGTGTAAAAGAAGAAACCAATAAACATCTCTGCCGATCTTGTGCGGGCCAAGAATTGTAGGGCGAGATAGGACCAAGGAGTAGAGACTGAGACTAGACCAGGAAGTAGGGACCGAGATAGGATCAGTAAGTTGGACCAAAACAGAAATCAGAAAGTCCGGACCGAGACAGAAATCAGAAAGTCCGGACCGAGACAGGATCAGAAAATAGGGACAGAGACAGGATCAGAAAATAGGGACAGAGACAGGATCAGAAAATAGGGACCGAGACAGGATCAGAAAGTAGGAACCAAGTCAAGATCAGAATGTAGGGACTGAGAGAGGATCAGAAAGTTGGGACCAAGAGAGGATTAGAAAGTAGAGGCCAAAACAGGACCAGGAAGTAGAGACAGAGACAGGACTGTGGAGTTGAGATCGGGATCAGGAAGTAAAGCCAAAACAGGACCAAGAAATACAGGTCAAGATAGGACCAAGAAACAGAAACGTAAATAGAACCAATAAGTAGAGACCGGGACATGACCAAAAAGTAGGGACAGAGACAGTATCAGAAAGTAGAGACCGACACAAGACCAGGAAGTAAGGACAGGACAAGACCAGGAAGTAAGGAAAGAGACAGAATCAGAAAGTAGGGACTGAGACAGGATCAAAAAGTAGGGATCAAGATAAGATCACAAAGTAGGGATCGAGATAAGATCAAAAAGTAGGGACCGGGACAGGATCAGAAAGTAGGGACCAAGACAGGATCAGAAAGTAGGGATGGAGACAGAATCCTAAAGTAGATGCCAAACAGGGTCAGGAAGTAGGGACCAAGGCAGGACCAAGAAGAGGAGATCAAAAAGGATCAAGAAGTAAAGGACAAAACAGGACAAGGAAACAGAGGCCAAGACGGGACAAAGAAACAGAAACCTGAATAGGACCAGTAAGTAGAGGCCTTGACCAAAAAGTATACACTTGGATAGGGCCAAAAAGTAGAAGCTTGGACAGTGCCAAAAAGTAGAAATTTAGACAGGACCAAAAAGTAGAAACTTGGACAGGACCAAGAAGTAGAGACCTGGGTTGACCAGAAGTAAAGATCTGTGCAGAACCAGGAAGTAGGGACCGAGAGCGGACCAGCAAGAAGAGACCTAGACTGGATCAGGAAGCAGAGGCCAAGACAGGACCAGGGAGGGGAGATCAGCATGGACTCTCTACTTTTGAGGGAATGGAGTTGTAGTTTTGGAGCAGCTGGAGAGCCATAATCTGCCTTTTTGATAAAGTTTGCAACAAATAAACTTTTGTTTTTCTTTGTAAAATATTTCTTTTACAATATTGATACACATGGCCTAATATCTGATACACATGGCCTAATATCATCCACCTAACTGCACTAGTGCTCATCTCCATAATTCTGCCCCCTAAGGACGAGATTGGAAGAGTTTATCTTAAATGGCTGAAGTGAAATCTTTAAGGGGTGGTCTCCATAAGGGGTGGTCTCCATAAGGGGTAGTCTCCATAAGGGGTGGTCTCCATAAGGTGTGGTCTACATAAGGGGTGGTCTCCATAAGGGGTAGTCTCCATAAGGGGAGGTCTCCATAAGGGGTGGTCTCCATAAGGGGTAGTCTCCATAACGGATGGTCTCCATAAGGGGTAGTATCCATAAGGGGTGGTCTCCATAAGGGGTAGTATCCATAAGGGGTAGTCTCCATAAGGGATGGTCTCCATAAGGGGTAGTCTCCATAAGGGGTTGTCTCCATAAGGGGTGGTCTCCATAAGGGGTAGTCTCCATAAGGGGTGGTCTCCATAAGGGATGGTCTCCATAAGGGGTAGTCTCCATTAGGGGAGGTCTCCATAAGGGGTAGTCTCCATAAGGGGTGGTCTCCATAAGGTGTGGTCTACATAAGGGGTGGTCTCCATAAGGGGTAGTCTCCATAAGGGGAGGTCTCCATAAGGGGTGGTCTCCATAAGGGGTAGTCTCCATAACGGATGGTCTCCATAAGGGGTAGTATCCATAAGGGGTGGTCTCCATAAGGGGTAGTATCCATAAGGGGTAGTCTCCATAAGGGATGGTCTCCATAAGGGGTAGTCTCCATAAGGGGTTGTCTCCATAAGGGGTGGTCTCCATAAGGGGTAGTCTCCATAAGGGGTGGTCTCCATAAGGGATGGTCTCCATAAGGGGTAGTCTCCATTAGGGGAGGTCTCCATAAGGGGTAGTCTCCATAAGGGGTGGTCTCCATAAGGGGTGGTCTCCATAAGGGGTGGTCTCCATAAGGGGTAGTCTCCATAAGGGGTAGTCTCCATAAGGGGTGGTCTCCATAAGGGATGGTCTCCATAAGGGGAGGTCTCCATAAGGGGTAGTCTCCATAAGGGGTAGTCTCCATAAGGGATGGTCTCCATAAGGGGTAGTATCCATAAGGGGTAGTCTCCATAAGGGTTGTCTTCTTCTATAAAGATATCCGTCACAGAGATCAGATGATTGGTAAGGACTTGATTGTTGTCAGTAAGGCTAAGTTCACACATCCTGTGTTTTGCATCAGTCACAATCCGTCGCCTTGGGGAATTACGGTATCCTGCAAAATATTTTGCAGGAATCCTGTATTTCCCCATAGACTTCTATTAGCGACGGATTGCGACTGATGACCCTGCGTTGCATCCGCTGCGTCGCGGTCCGTCGTTTTTGACTGACCGCCGAGCGGGGAGCAACGCAGAATGTAACGTTTTTCGGGCCGTCAAAATTAACGCGCCGCGCAGGAATCCGTCGCCATCCGTCAAGCTTGTAATGCATGTCTATGGTGCTGGATTCCGTCGTAATCCGTCTTATGACGGAATCCAGCGCAGGATTCCGTCATGCTCTACTGAGCATGCCCAGCATGCTTGGCACGCCCACTGGGCTGTCCCAAACACAGACGGATCATGACTGATCCGTCAAAAAACGGACGCACAGCGGATGTAACGGACGCAACTGATCCGTTTTTTCACAGGATTCCTGTGAAAGGAATCCTGTGAAAAACACATCAGTTGCATCAGTTGACATCTTGAAAATGACTGATCCGTTGCTGACGGACCTGACGGATTGAAAACACAGGATGTGTGAACTTAGCCTAAGGGGAAACTCCAGCTGGGCACTTTAGGAAAAATGTAGTATTATACGCCAACCATTCAGATGAATGGCCAGTCATATAATACACTGCTGGATGGGATCCCTCAGGGGTCATCAGAATACAGGTTCTATGAAGTTGTCTTCTCCGCACCTGCTCTTCTTGACTACATAAATGATAGTGTAACAGAAATGTTTACTTTTCTTTGTATATGTGCTTGCTTCTTAACACTAGAAGTCCCAGAACTTTCCAGCTCTCTGGATTCCAAAATTAGAAATGTTAAATGCCCCCTCTCTGGGACTTCTAGTGTTAAAAGCCCTTTTAATTGGTAGGGGTCCAGTTCTTATTCCTCCCCCCCATTCATTTTTTTTTGTTAATGTAGGTATGGTTTTACATTTTCCTTATCTGCAGATTTTAGGTAATCCATAATTTTGCTACTTTTCCATATTTTTGGTGCACTTATACTTCACTATATAAATGAATAATAAATATTATTATTATTCACTACCCTACAGGGCTACAAAGATATATCTAATTTTTGCACAATTGAAAAGTGACATGTAACTTTTTAAAGTATCACATTTCCTGTAAAAAGGCACAAACTGGTAACATTAAAAAAAGAGGCGTTTTTGATTTTGCCCAAAAGTCATCAACCAAGGAATACGACATAACAAAATCAAAAAGTCCATAAAAAGAACCGCATAAATTTATGACTCGGGGTTTATGTTTATACACCATTAAGTGGGGAGGTTCATCAGTGGGCAGATTGTGTAAACAAGGATGCAGAAGCAAACGATGGGGGTATCAGTTTTCTGACCTTCGGCTTAGGGGTTATACCATATCAAAATATTTTTTTTTTAAATTCTGTTTACACTTTAAAGAATTGTCAATCTGAGTTTTTACACAAATGTAGCTTCACTTGAAATACAGAAAAGCGTCGAAGCCCAGGATGCAGATGCTGATACAAAGCCATTTTTCACTGCTTTCACAATGTATGACCGTTCTTGAAACATTCGCTTAGGCAGCAGATTAAAGCACGCACGTCGCATTTATTTCATTGGCTCCTACAAGTATATCAGATGCACAGATACAGGATGAAGCGGCAAACACCTGCATTTCTCCTAGCCCTATGTAGACAATGCACCTCTAGTCAGACACCACTGACAATTATGACATTTATAAAAGATTTCAACAATTTACTAAATTGGGCTAAAATTTTTGCACAATTTTCAAGATTTCAGTATTCCCAGAATAGCTTATATTATTATTATTTTTATTAATAATAATAATAATTTTATTTTTTTATATATATATATATATATATATATATATATATTTAGATGAATTCATTGATTATTTGAGATATATTGGAGGCAGCCATCCGAGCGTTGTGGCCTCAGTCTTGCTACATGTTGGCCACTCAGTATGAACTCTGCTATTTGCTTGACCATTTCAAATGGCTGATGGTTTGATAGCGGAGATCTGGGCCGCCACCGATCACAAGGATAAGCCATCCTGGAAAATACCTTTAAGGCTATGTGCCCACGGGAGAAAGTAACCGTGGATTTTGCCGTGGAAAACCGGCGGATTTTCTTGATTTTCCAGATAAATCCGCGGGTTTACGCAAGTACAGACACTCCCCATGTTATCCTATGGGATTTGGGGAGTGCTGTATCAATGCTGCGGTATTTGCGGATTTCCCGCAGCCGCACGAAACTGCATGTCAATTATTCATGCGGAATTATCTGAGGAATTCCCGCTCCTCCACTATGGAGATACAGGAGGGAATTCCGCAGGAATTCCGCACAAAATCCGCACTGTTTCCGCAGGTTTACCGCAACAACTCCGCAGATATACCGCAGCAATGGAGAGCTGCGGATTCCGGGGAGCTGCTGCGTAAACCTGCGGAAATACCTGCAGAAAAGTCTGCAGCTACGATCTCCCGTGGGCACATTGCCTAAGCATTAGCTCCGATTGTGTAGACTAGTCAGCGCCTTCCTACACATGCTCCGTAGATGATGAAGTTACACATTTTTCAGACCTCTCTCTCTCTCTCTCTCTATATATATATATACGCTAAATGGGTACATGTAAATAAACAATTTATTTCTTCCCTTAAGGCCCCTTTCACACGTCAGTGATTCTGGTACGTTTGTGCTTTTTTTTGAACGTACCAGAATCCCTGACATACGCAGACCCATTATAATGAATGGGTCTGCTCACACGTCAGTGATTTTTCACTGCACGTGTCTCCGTGCGGCGTACCCGCGTGTGCGTGATTGCTGCACGGAGACATGTCCATTTTTTTCTGGCATCACTGATGTTCCACGGACCACGCAGTGGTGTGGTCCGTGAAACACGTGCCAGAAAAAAACGTGCTTTTAAAATAATAAACATTTTAACTCACCCGGCGTCCAGCGATGTTCTCTGCAGCCCGTTCTCCCTGCTCCTCCTGAGCCGGCTGATTACTGTCGCGCATATTCATTATGCGCGACACAGCCGACCCGGAAGCAGCTCCTGCAGGGGTCACCGCCGGCCGGATGCTGCACCGCGGGAGGATTCAGCACCACGGACAGCGGGAGCGCGCACAGGTGAGTGAATCTCTAAGTGCAATCACGGGCCACGGAGAACGGAGCCCGGATTGCACTTAGACAACCCGCGTGTGCCGTGATTTTCGGCACACGCAGGGACATGTGCGTGTTTTACACGCCAGTGAAGAATGTCAGTGTTTTTCACTGACGTGTGAAACGGGCCTAAGCCACGATCCACAAGATCAGAAACTTTTACTATGAAATGTTAGTAATGCTTGTTATGTTATTTTTACCTAGAACTGCCTAAACTGCAAACTTTACCCTTTACAAAAGCTGAGAAATCCTGTTTATAGTAACCTTTAAATTGTATTGTATTCAACATTTCCAAATCTCACATCCTGCCCTAGGGTGAGATAAACACTTACTAACTTACTAGAAGCTGAATCTGAGTGTGTCTCTGCTTTTCTTTCTCTGCAGTTGCTCCATCCTTCGTCTGCCATGCTAGATGCTGGGAAGTACCAAGGGAACGGGGAAAGGGATGGGAAACCTGTGTTTTTGGAAGGGGGAGATGGTGACCCCTGACGAATCCTACTGCTGACCCCTGGTTTCCTCAGCACCTTAGATAGGTTCCGCACCTATGCACCAAGCATGATACCTGGCTCTGGCTGACCCTGAACTGGGCCCTAGGTAGGGAACGGATGGGATGAGCACTTAGTCAACCCCACTAAACACTAAAGAACACACAGGGGAAAGTAAACACATAATGTATCTCCAGATGACTCAGGGAGAAGAACAAAGTTCCTCCAGATGAATACAAGCTGACTGCTTGCACTGAAGACTTAGCCTATCACCAGTACTGAGTAAGGGGGAATGAGGGTACTTAAAGACGCAAAGGGAAGTGCTGAAGATTAACAGCTGAAAAGGCAAGGAAATCCACAGGGTAATAAAAAGAAAGCGATAAAAACCAAGCAGGGAAAAAAGGAAAGTCAGAGAGCAAGCTTGTGTAACTAAACGCTGTGACCTTCTACAGCCGGAAACTACAGGACTGTCTGTCATGCGTGACACCTCCCTCTCCATAGACTTCTATGGGCACCAGCTGTTAGTTGATTTATTTCATGATAATTCTTCTTCATCTCTTTCTTGAATCAAGATGGATTTTGGAAGTGATTTTAGAGTGAATTTTCAGTTCGGGAAGAAGAGAGGTGGGAAGAAGTGGCTCTTAAGTGGAGAAACCTTTTTTTTTTCATTCAGATATATTACAAAAGTTTGTTGAAATGACACTTTAAAAGTAGATTCCTAATTAGTACCGTAATAATAATTAATAATTATAATTTTATTCATTTATATAGTGCTATTAATTCCACAGCGCTTTACATACATTGGCAACACTGTCCCCATTGGGGCTCACAATCTAGAGTCCCTATCTGTATGTCTTTGGAGTGTGGGAGGAAACCGGAGAAAACCCACGCAAACACGGGGAGAACATACAAACTCCTTGCAGATGTTGTCCTTGGTGGGATTTGAACCCAGGACCCCAGCGCTGCAAGACTACAGTGCTAACCACTGAGCCACCATGCCGCCCATAATACAGACCCCCATACATATAAGACTAAAGTTGGTGAAATTAAAAACTAAAAATAACATTAGACACTTAGCGTGCACCATATGGAGATGGTAGTCGACACCATAGCAAGAACATAATTGTGGAAGGATTCACACTCACATTCTTATTCTTTGTTTGTGATACTACCTTTTTTTTTTTTTCTTCCTTTGCAAGGATGCTTTGGGTAACGTTTCAGCTATGGAGTGTAATGTTATTGCGCCCAATGAACGTAAAGTAGGGAAAATAAAATATTCCACCATATTGTGTATACAGCCCATATACATCTGTCCTTCTTATTGTAGCCTATAGTGAAAATCATTATTAATTATTAGCCGATTGTAGGCTCAGACCCCATAATTTTAAAGATGTGTTAGAAATGGCCACTAAGCAGGGAATTCCATTATGCAAAAAATTAAAAATACCCTCATACTCCCCTGGTAAGTCCCCCGCCATTCCTTTTGTCCCGTCCGTCTTTGTTAAATCATATATGTCACCAGATTTCGCAATACAAACTGCATATATTAATAAAGAGGCCTGATGGAACTGGTGTATATACTGTGAAATGTTACCGACAGAATGACTTTAGAATTCTGATATTAAAATGAGCATTTTGTGAGCCCGGCTCATGTTAACATTGGGGGGGGGTTGGGACTTTCCAAAAGGTTTATACAGTCATTCTTACATAGACTTTCACAGTTAATCTAGTCTTTTTATTTTTATCTAACTGGGTGTGGACCTAAAGAAGACGCCCACAGAGAAAGGTTCGAGACCATGGCAAGGAAATAAACAGGTGGGTGGGTGGGTATATAATTTTTGCATCTGTTGTAAAGATTTAAAGGGTTGGTCCACTACACAGCATAGTGGCCACATCGATGTAAAGCTGATAGAGAGGGCTTTTCTGAAATACCTTGTGTAGTCAATTCTGCCTCTGAGTGGCGCTATTGTGGACCACTTATCCCCATCACATGACCTCCGGGCTCCGTGACCTCTGAGATCTGGTGATGTCACATCAACTTCCAGTTGACCCGACATCCCCGAGGCCGGCCCCAGTCTTCCTGAGTTATTTGGGTGCGAGCGGCGTTTCACCGCTTGTCACAGCCCAGCATCTCGCGCGCTCTCTCCTTCGATGCTGGGCTGTGACGAGCTGGGAAATGCTGCCCACAGCCCAGTCACCCAGGAAAACTGGGGCCGACTCGGTCATGTGGGGTCAACTGGAAGATGACGTGACATCACCAGATCTCAAAGGTCACGGAGCCCGGAAGTGACGTGATGGTGATGAGCAGACCACAATAGTGCCACTCAGAGGCACAATGTACTACACAAGGTATTTGAGGAAAGCCTTCTTTATAAGCTTTACATTGATGTGTGGCCACTATGCCGAGTAGTGAACCACCCCTTTAAGTTTATCACCACTGGGACCCCTCTGATCCTGATAATGAGGTTCTGAAATGTCCCATTCGAATTGAATGTTGGCTGCTCATGTGTGCAACTGCTCCTTTCATTCTCTATGGCAGGGGTCCCCAACTTTTGGCTCGGGACCCACATGTGGCTCCCGTGACCTATGATGTGTGGCTTGCGGCTGTCATCCAGCATGGTGAAGTTGTACCAGGTCATATAAACAGCTATGAAGCGCATGTCTCGAAATTGTGACGTTTGTGAGTAGCCCCTCATAGAAGAGCAGATCTGAATGGTGGTAGGACCCTCTGGATCCTCTTAATGGTGGTAGGACACTCTGAATGGTGGTAGGACCCTCTGGATACTCTGAATGGTGATAGGACCCTCTGGATCCTCTGAATGGTGGTAGGACCCTCTGAATAGTGGTACCCTCTGCATGGTGGTAGGACCCTCTGGATCCTCTGAATGGTGGTAGGACCCTCTGGATCCTCTGAATGGTGGTAGGACCCTCTGAATGGTGGTAGTACCCTCTGAATGGTGGTAGCACCCTCTAGATACTCTGAATGGTGGTAGGACCCTCTGGATCCTCTGAATGGTGGTAGGACCCTCTGAATGGTGGTAGAACCCTCTGGATCCTCTGAATGGTGGTAGGACACTCTGAAGGGTATTAGTACCCTCTGAATGGTGGTAGGACCCTCTAGATACTCTGAATGATGGTAGGACCCTCTGGATCCTCTGAATGGTGGTAGGACCCTCTGGATCCTCTGAATGCTGGTAGGACCCTCTGGATCCTCTGAATGGTGGTAGGACCCTCTGGATCCTCTGAATGCTGGTAGGACCCTCTGGATCCTCTGAATGGTGGTAGGACCCTCTGGATCCTCTGAAGGTGGTAGGACCCTCTGGATCCTCTGAATGGTGGTAGGACTGCCTCAGTGTAGTGATTTCTGGGGAAAAGCTTTGGCTGTCGTTATACTGGTAATTGGGGCTCTGGGTGCCACTACGGAGAGGGGTGGCAGCTAAATGGGGCTCGCAACCCTCTCTCAAAATTGAATGTGGCTCTCAAGGTCAGAAAGGTTGGGGATCACTGCTTTATGGGATTGACAGACTTAGAGCACAACCCTCTGCTTTTTCCAACAGTCACATAGAATGGAATGGGGATGTGGATACACAGTCAATACTCTCTTCGAGTGGACTTGTTAAGGGCTATATTGTCCTGTTGAGGTGGATTCTCTAAGCTGATGATCAACTTGAGCAATACGGATCAAAGGCAAAAAAAGCAGTGGGTCAGGACTTGACAGAAAGCACATGGATCAGTGAGAACCAGGATGGCAGTCAGGCAATAGGAGAGGGAAGCACCAAAATACAGTCAGGAGTGAGCGTATACATAGGATCTGTAGATAAATAGTTGATAAAGGACTTGCAGCAGACAAATGGTTAATGGCAGACATCTTGTCAATGGCAAATCAAACAAATTATTAACTGCAGGCAGCAGAGATGAACAGGCAGACTGGATACTTGATTGCAGAGAAGATAAGTCACTGTTGCAGCAGAGTTGTAGTGTGAACAGGACCAGCAATATTAGAAAAGTGTTTGTTATGCTTATAGAAGACAAATAGTTAATTGCAGGTGAGCAATGATGAAAAAAGAAACCGGATACTTGCTTGTAGAGAAGATCACACAATATTGCAGCAGATTTATGCGAACATCAGTAGTAGTATAGGAGAAGAGTTTGTTATACTTACAGCAGACAAATGGTTAACTGCAGATCTGAGCCAAGAAGTAAAGTATATAGTTGATAAACAATGAGTTTGTTGAAGAGATGATTAGCCGCGTGACAGTAAAGCATTGAGAAGACAAACTCCAAAAGTGCACGTGGTAAGTGAATGAAAAGCTTACTGAAGACTCAAGCAGCACATAGCTGGGTGATGATATCAAAGGTAATTGTCGGGTCACAAACTCAGCACAAAGAGAGCTAGCCCTAAGGGAAGGAACAAAGAGCCGCTACCTGAGGACAGGTGAGTAACAGGGGCATTTTAGAGACCTGCCCTCTGTTCATTGAGGTTGCCAAGTGCCAGCACATGACTGATCCATAAACGATAACTATCCTTTAATGACAAACGCCACAAAAGTAGCAAATTTTATGCAAGTCAAATATGGGCAAAAATGTGCAACTTTTTGTAGTTTTGTGTTTTCCTCGCCACTGTTAAAAAGTGATAAGAGCATTGGGTGGGTTAGTAGTAGGGGTAGGGCCACCACGGACAGATACCAACAGCTTCCCTATAAATTAGTACAGAAATGGGCGCAAATGAAGCTTTAGCATTTTGATGAACCATCCTGCACTACGTGTAAGGCCCCCTTCACACATATGTGTTTCTGGTACGAGACAAGGACACACGTAGACCCATTAAATTCAATGGGTTTGGTCAAAAGTTCGTGTTTTCACATGGACTACATGCCCGGGTGGAGCACACGTGTGTCCGTGTGATCCACTTGGCGACATGTCTGTTTCTGGTCCGCAGCACGGATGTCACATGGACTGCACACTGATGTGATCAGTGTGACATGTACCGGAAGACAACCAAGTCACTGGAAAAAGACGATTTTTATACTTACCTGTCTCCGGCGCTGCTGTTGCTTCTGGCTCCTGCTCATTATGCCTCATGACTATTCACTGCACTGACTGCGGACAATGAAGCAAGTGCGACAGCAGCGCCGGAGACAGGTAAGTATACAAGTTCATAATGTCCGTGTGCTATCCGGATGTCACAAAGATAGCAGACATTCCGGCTGGCAGCACTGATGTCACATGGAACGCACACTGATGTGATCTGTGTGACATGTACCAGAGGACAACCAAGTCACTGGAAAAAGGGTATTTTTATAACTTATCTGTCTCTGGCGCTGGTGTTGCTTCCGGGTTCTGCTCATTATGCCTCATGAATATTCACTGCACTGACTGCGGACCTGGAAGCAAATCTGACAGCAGCTCCGGAGACAGGTAAGTATACAAGTTCATGATGTCCGTGTGCTATCCAGATGTCACACAGATAGCAGAAATTCCGGCTGGAAGCACTGATGTCACACGGACCACACACTGATGTGATCTGTGTGACATCAGTGTGACACATACCGGAGGACAACCAAGTCACTGGAAAAAGACAAATTTTATACTTACCTGTCTCTGGAGCTGCTGTTGCTTCTGGCTCCTGCTCATTATGCCTCATGAATATTCACTGCATTGACTAGGGACCCTGAAGCAAGTGTGACTGCAGCGCCAGAGACAGGTACATATACAAGTTCATGCTGTCCGTGTGCAATCTCATGTCGCATAGATAGCAGACGTTCTGGCTGGAACCACTAATGTCACACTGACCCCACACTGCTGTGATCTGTGTGACATCAGTGTGACACGCACCAGAGGACAACCAAGTCACTGGAAAAAGAGAGTTGTTATACTTACCTGTCTCCAGCACTGCTGTTGCTTCCGGGTCCTGCTCATTATGCCTCATGAATATTCACTGCACTGACTGCGGACAATGAAGCAAGTCTGACTGAAGCGCCGGAGACAGGTAAGTATACAAGTTCATGATGTCCGTGTGCTATCCGGATGTCACACAGATAGCAGACATACCGGCTGGCAGCACTGATGTCACACAGACCACACACTGATGTGATCCATGTGGTGACATCAGTGTGACACATACCGGAGGACAACCAAGTCACTGGAAAAATGGGATTTTTAAACTTACCTTTCTCTGGCGCTGGTGTTGCTTCTGGGTCCTGCTCATTATGCCTCATGAATATCACTGCACTGACTACGGACACGGACGCAAGTCTGACAGGAGCGCCAGAGACAGGTAAGTATACAAGTTCATGATGTCCGTGTGCTATCCAGATGTCACACAGATAGCAGACATTCCGGCTGGCAGCACTGATGTCACACGGACCACACAAAGATGTGATCCGTGTAACATCAGTGTGACACGTACCAGAGGATAACCAACTCACTGGAAAAAGAGGGTTGTTATACTTACCTGTCTCCGGCGCTGCTGTTGCTTCCGGGTCCCACTCATTATGCCTCATGAATATTCACTGCACTGACTAGGGACCCTGAAGCAAGTCTGACAGCAGCGCCGGAGACAGGTAAGTATACAAGTTCATAATGTCCGTGTGCTAACACAGTATATAGCTTTTGCTCTTGTAAAGAGTATTTCTTTTTTTTTTTGCTAATCTATTTGTGTCCATTTTTTTTTCAAATCTTGGACAACCCCCTTTATTGTGCCACGTTGGTTGAATGTTCTTCAAAAATTGCCGCAGTCTTCTCTACGTTTCTCAATTGCAAAACATGCGATGGAATCTGATCACATCAATGTACAATGAGCACGGATAGATTAGTAAAGTGGTCGGCGCTTATAATTAGGACAGAAGAGTCATTAATCCTGCTGTACAACATATACAAGAGCTATTAAAAGAAAATGCATCCAAGGAAAAACAGATGCAGCAAAATAAATATTGGACCGGTGCCATTATTCGGGGCAAAATACTGGTGTACATGTACGAAAGCCACGAGGTAGATCTAGTTGAAACACGAAGAGATGAGGAGATTTTTATGATATAAATACAAAAAAGGCTTTATTGATATGAAATGGTTAAAAAACAAATTTCTTTCTGCAATACATGAATAAATAATCAATATACATATTATTTGATAATACAATAAGACCTGGAATGTGAAGGACAGCTTTGGGAGGTACAGTGGGTAAGCTTGAACCCGCGCTATGAGTACACAGCTTCCAAACCGTTTGTATGTCCCAGCGGGAGAAGGGGAAAACGGTGAGGCATATTACCCGGTCAGAGTGTCAGCGCAGGAACAGGCAGGCGGTTAAGAGGAGCTCCTGTGGAGGACCTGACGTACGTTTCGCAGTATTTATGCTGGCTTATTCATGCTGATTAAGCCAGCATAAATACTGCGAAACGTACGTCGGGTCCTCCACAGGAGCTCCTCTTAACCGCCAGCCTGTTCCTGCACTGACACCCTGACCGGTAATATGCTGCACCATTTTCCCCTTCTCCCGCTGGGACATACACTATAGCCATTGTGGCTGGTCTGATTTTAGGGAGGGCTGAGTGTAAACGGTTTGGCGGCTGTGTACTCATAGTGCGGGTTCAAGCTTACCCACTGTACCTCCCAAAGCTGTACTTCACATTCCAGGTCTTATTGTGTTATCAAATAATATGTATATTGATTATTTATTCATGTATTGCAGAAAGAAATTTGTTTTTTAACCATTTCATATCAATAAAGCCTTTTTTATATTTGTATCATAAAAAAAACTCCTCATCTCTTCGTGTTTCAATTGGTAGATGGAGTAGGTTGTGAGCCCCAAGCTTTCATTTGATCGCATGGCTATACTCACATCACTAGAGTTGAGCGGATTGCTAATAATCCGGGTCCGGTGGATCAGTGGCGGGTTGACAAAGATGTCCGAGATCCGATCCGGAATCCGGGCCAATATATGTCAATGAGGAGCGGAATCCGGGACACGAGAGAGAGAGAGAAAAAAAAATTGCCGAATCCGGATCGTGCACCCGGAATCCTGCATCCGGGTCAGACCCGGATCTACCGCTGAAACCGCGCAGATTTTTCCAGTCCGGGTCCGCTCAACACTACACATCACATTAAAATGTGCCATAAGTTTTTTGTTTTGAGGTAGAACTAATGTAGGTGCAGCAATGGGACGGAAACAGCGGTCTCTGCAAAGGAGGCAGCGGGAGGCAAACAGGGGGCATCAAACATGGGAATTGGTTAAAGAGCATATATAGCGATAATTGTGCAGATTAAACAGGTTCCCCATCACCCAACGCTTGTATGATTTTTTGGGGTTGATTGATAGATCGCCGTTCTTGGCACCAGAGGATCTGTGCTGTGGAGAGTAATGGCAGCCTCTGCACAGAACAGTCAGTGAAGACGTGTGAGCTGCTTGTCGACACAGCCTATTCTAGGACTGCGGATTGGCAGACGTATTCTATTCTGTGCCGCTGAATGCCGCCTGCCGGGTAATGTGCACCCATCTTTACAGGACCCTGGTCCCAGTGGCCCGTAGTCACCAAACCTGAGCCCTGACCCTCCTGTGAGCTGCGCATCCCTGGCGCCTCTTCTGAGGAGGCATGATATTGGCCATCTAAGCAGAAAAAGGGTCCTGGCAGGTGAGAGAGGGTCTCAGCCTGCGCCCGGCAGCCATGGACTATGGTGCGGCCGCTGACCAGGGACCTGCAAAACGTTTTGCTCAGCTCTGTAGAGACAGGACATAAGAAACGCATACTCTCCAGGGTGGACGGTCGTTTAAAGGGATATACCAGCAAGAGACCCCTATAATGTCTGCTATAAATGTCCTATAGGCCCCACTGGCTTTGAGCCCGAGAGACACCAGCGTCACAAGAAAAGTTTCTTACTTGTTTTAATCTGAATTGTTAAACTTTGACACCCAAGGGTCCAGACCACATTGTGTCCACCACTGGGGTGTATCCTCTTGAAAGAGGCATGGGCAGCACAGTGGATCAGTGGTTAGCATTATACAATGGCTCAGTAGTTAGCACTATATGGTGGTTCAGTGGTTAGTACTATATGACAGCTCAGTGCTTAGCATTATATGGTAACTGAATTGTTAAAATATATACGTGGCTCAGTGGTTAGCATTATACAGTGGCTAGCATTAGACAGTGGCTCAGTGGTTAGTACTATATGGTTTTTCAGTGGTTAGTACTATATGATGGCTCAGTGGTTAGCATTATATGGTAACTGAGTGGTTAGTACTATGTGGTGGCTCATTTGTTACGCATTATACAGTGGCTCCGTGGTTAGCATTATATAGTGGCTCGGTGGTTAGCACTATATGGTGGCTCAGTGGTTAGAACTATATGGTGGTCCAGTTGTTAGTACTATATGATGGCTCAGTGGTTAGCATTATATGTTAACTTAGTGGTTAGCATTCTATGGTGGCTCATTTATCATTATACGGTGGTTCAGTGGTTAGCATTATATGGTGGCTCAGTGGTTAGCACTATATGGTGGCTCAGTGGTTAGAACTATATGGTGGTCCAGTTGTTAGTACTATATGATGGCTCAGTGGTTAGCATTATATGTTGGCTCAGTGGTTAGCACTATATAGTGGCTCAGTGGTTAGCACTGTTTCTTGCAGCGCCTGGCTCCTGGGTTCATACCCCACCAAGGAGTTTATATGTTCTCCCTGTGTTTGTGTGGGTTTCCTCCAAAACATATTGGTAAGGACTTTAGTTTGTGAGCCCCAATGGGGACAGTGATGATATCTGTAGTCACTGCACACCTACAGGTTCTGTACTTTCCTATGCAAGTTTGGAAAAAGTTTTTTTTTTTTGCAGGGGCAGGAGGGGGGTTGATTAAACAGAAGTTGAGTGCAGAAGGGTCTGTGCATCGGTGGCAGTGTGCGGCGCTCCGTCCTGTGCGCGTCCATGGCTGCACCTGCCGCCGCCGCCGCTGCTGGGGATCGCCCGCGTGTTGCTAAGGTAAAACCATAACAGAACGATGAATCCGAGGCCTGAATGGATATTATAATCTACACAGCAGAAAGTGAATAGCGGAGCGTGGGAGCCTGCGCCCCCCACCACCAGAGGGGCCGCCAGCTCCCCCAAACCACGCCCACTCATGTGTTGTCAAGGTTTCTGCTGAAAAAGACCCCGATGCTTGCAGGGGATTGGTCCCCGCAGTCTTTGTCAGTGAGAGCTGAGCCGCTATTGGCGGAGGGTGTGCGGGGCCCCGCCCTCCGCTCAGGCACAGAATGGCTTAGTCATTGTGTAAGCGAGGCGGTGACATCATCTTCCCCGGCTGCACTGACCCTGATGTAATGCGCTCTCTTCTACTGCATGAGTCATAGTTAAGCAAAGGTGGATATTAGATGGGGCCGGGCCTGTAATAATGCGCACCTGTAATCAGCATCATACACAACAACACTAGGAGACGGCGACAGCTCAGGTGACCGCGTGTTATCATCAGGATGGAGCTGACTTCATGTACCTAGCTCACAAGGAGCGTATACCGCCACATGGTGCTCGCAAGGAGCGTATACCGCCACATGGTGCTCGCAAGGAGCGTATACCGCCACATGGTGCTCGCAAGGAGCGTATACCGCCACATGGTGCTCGCAAGGAGCGTATACCGCCACATGGTGTTCACAAGGAGCGTATAACGCCACATGGTGCTCACAAGGAGCGTATACCGCCACATGGTGCTCACAAGGAACGTATACCGCCACATGGTGCTCACAAGAAGCGTATACCGCCACATGGTGCTCACAAGAAGCGTATACCGCCACATGGTGTTTACAAAGAGCGTATACCGCCACATGGTGCTCACAAGGAGCGTATACCGCCACATGGTGCTCACAAGAAGCGTATACCGCCACATGGTGCTCACAAAGAGCGTATACCACCACATGGTGCTCGCAAGGAGCGTATACCGCCACATGGTGCTCGCAAGGAGCGTATACCGCCACATGGTGCTCGCAAGGAGCGTATACCGCCACATGGTGCTCACAAGGAGCGTATACCGCCACATGGTGTTCACAAGGAGCGTATAACGCCACATGGTGCTCACAAGGAGCGTATACCGCCACATGGTGCTCACAAGGAACGTATACCGCCACATGGTGCTCACAAGAAGCGTATACCGCCACATGGTGCTCACAAGAAGCGTATACCGCCACATGGTGTTCACAAAGAGCGTATACCGCCACATGGTGCTCACAAGGAGCGTATACCGCCACATGGTGCTCACAAGGAACGTATACCGCCACATAATGCTCACAAGAAGCGTATACCGCCACATGGTGCTTGCAGGATATCAGTGTATACCGCCACATGGTGCTCGCAGGATAATATCAGTGTATACCGCCACATGGTGCTCGCAGGATAATATCAGTGTATACCGCCACATGGTGCTCGCAGGATAATATCAGTGTATACCGCCACATGGTGCTCCCAGGATAATATCAGTGTATACCGCCACATGGTGCTCGCAGGATATCAGTGTATACCGCCACATGGTGCTCGCAGAATAGTATCAGTGTATACCGCCTCATGGTGCTCGCAGGATAATATCAGTGTATACCGCCACATGGTGCTCCCAGGATAATATCAGTGTATACCACCACATGGTGCTCACAGGATATCAGTGTATACCGCCACATGGTGCTCACAAGATAATATCTGTGTATACCGCCACATGGTGCTCACAAGATAATATCAGTGTATACCGCCACATGGTGCTCACGAGATAATATCAGTGTATACAGCCACATGGTGCTTGCAGGATAATATCAGTGTATACCGCCACATGGTGCTCACAAGATAATATGAGTGTATACCGCCACATGGTGCTTGCAAGATAATATCTGTGTATACCGCTACATGGTGCTCGCAGGATATCAGTGTATAGCGCCACATGGTACTCACAGGATATTAGTGTATACTGCCACATGGTGCTCACAGGATAATATCAGTGTATACCGCCACATGGTGCTCGCAGGATATCAGTGTATACCGCCACATGGTGCTCGCAGAATAGTATCAGTGTATACCGCCTCATGGTGCTCGCAGGATAATATCAGTGTATACCGCCACATGGTGCTCCCAGGATAATATCAGTGTATACCACCACATGGTGCTCACAGGATAATATTAGTGTATACCACCACATTGTACTCACAGGATAATATTAGTGTATATCGCCACATCGTGTTAGCAGAATATTATCAGTGTACCCCACCACATGGTGCTCATAGGATATCAGTGTACACCACCACATTGTGCTTGCAGGATATCAATGTATACCGCCACACAGTGCTAGCAGTATATTATCAGTGTATACCACCACATGGTGCTCTCAGGATAAGATCAGTTTATTCCGCCACATGGTGCTAACAGGATATTGTCAGTGTATACTGCCACACGGTGTTAGCAGGATATTATCAGTGTATACCTCCACATGGTGCTAGAAGGATATTATCAGTTTATACCGCCACATGGTGCTAGTAGGATATTATAAGGGTATACCGCCACACGGTACTAGGAGGATATTATCAGTGTATACCGCCACACGGTACTAGGAGGATATTATCAGTGTATACCGCAACACAATGCTACCAGGACATTATCAGTGCATATCGCCACATAGTGCTAACTTTTTCTTTGTTACTTGCTTATATAATTCCATGAATTCCACAGCACTTTACAGACGTTATCATCACTGTCCCCATTGGGGTTGACAGCCTAAATTCCCTATCAGTATGTCTCTGGAGTGTGGGAGGAAACCGGAGAACCCGGAGGAAACCCACGCAAACACGGGGAGAACATACAGACTCCCTGCAGATGTCGCCCCTGGAATGTGAACCCAGGACCCCAGCGCTGCAAAGCAACAATGCTACCAACTGGATATAATCAGGGTGTAAAGCCTAACATGAACCACCATATGATACTATCTAGATCTTATCAGTGTATATGGCCACATGGTGCTGATTGGACATTATCAGGGTATACCCCGACACAAAGCTGGCTGGATATTATCAGGATGTACATCTATGCAACATTGGCTGGATGTTATCAGGGTATATCGCCACATAGTGCTGACGAGACATTATCAATGTATAGAACCACAAACTGCTGATTGGATATTATAGTGTATATCCACATACAATGTTATCAGGATATACTGCCACATGGTGCTGACTGGACATTATCAGAGTTTAGGACCACCTGGTGTTGGCTGGATATTACTAGGATATATGGCCACACAGTGCTGAATTAATTTTGCGATCTTATCTAGTGTGTGGAATTAATTTAGAAATGTGGGGTCTGTATTTTTTAGTGCTCTTATCTGAGGGTCTCGATAAATCTAGGGGTCTGATGTAGTGAGAATGTATTCTTTCTGCTGTATGATGGTGTCACATTGTGTTTGGCTCAAAACTTGCCGCATTTCATGGTGCATCTGACACTGTTCACACTGCAGACTCTTACACGCCACACTATGGTTTCTCTGGTTCTTCGGAGTTGCTCGGGCGTCGACCAGCTGTGTGCTCATTACTGATCGGGCTAGCAGGGGTTAATCTCTGCTAACCTGCTGGTTACCTTTAGCATCACATGTTATGGGAAACCTATCACAGTTTCTCCCCACCCTTTTTAAGATGGTGGAGTCTGTCTTCCCATGCCGACTATAGCTTTTGCTTAACCGGTCCGTATGCTGTTGTGTTCTAGTTGCTGGTGCTTTGTGTACCAAAAAATGGAGAAATTCAGCTCACCCCTCTTCACTCCTGATCTTACCTCCGGTGCACGGAAACACCCTGACCTGGGTGGAAATCACGTGAAGGAATGGAAGAATTTTCCAGCAACTCCAGGAGAATAATGGAATAAAATCGATTTCTTTATTTAATGATTAAAATCTTCCATCAGTACAAAGGCAAAAATATATGGAGGCAAATAAGACAGAGGAGCAATTTCCTACGCGTTACGACCTATGAAGGTCTTAATCATGGAATGAATTTATTTATTTGTGTGCTGTGGAAATCCTCTCGTCTGGTTATTTCCTCCCAGCTCTTTATTTCCTCCTTATCACGTAATGTCTTATAGCTCCATGTGTGCTAGCTGTGTGCTAGTCTTTTGGTTTCCCCGTTTGTCTATTTCTGTGATCTTAACCACTCCTGTCCCGGCTGTCCACTGGGGTGGGGGAGAGGGGGTATTAGATCAGGGCTGGCCATGAGCAGGACAAGGAAGGCGGCCCAGACATCTTCACCATTAGAGGTATCTCTGGGATCAGGGACAGCTGGAGTCCCCCTAACCTGAGGGCCAGTCTAGGAACCCCGGTCCTCAGTTATCTCCTACAACTCCATGACAGATGGCTGTTAAAGTGATGGGTCACTGACGTCTCCGCAGCAAACTCTGCAGTGGTTAGGAGAAGTAGTTGTAGCCACCTGGGCAGGGCAGAGATAAAAAGTATAGAGACAAATCTAGAGAAGACCTCTCCTGTGAGTCAATGGATTAATAGAGGAGAGAGACGTTTTTAAGCTGAGCAGACACATGTAACCATTGTCAGATCACATGAACATTCACTTCCAAGGGTGAAACCAGTGGTTGTAGCGGTCACCATGGGCATGACGTTCTGGCTGGATGATCCCATTGATTTTAATGCACTCTATGGCTGTTGAGCTGACAAATGGGGACTGGCAAAAATGTAAGAAATACCCTTTTAAAGGGCTAAGAGGGACACAGTGTAAGGGATGTGTGAAGGCTCTACTCAGAAGGAATCCTCCAGACTCTAGACATTTCCTTGGTCATTGTGTCACCAGCAGAGGTTTCCACAAGCCTCCAGATCCAGTCTCCGATCCAGCAAGAAAACAGAATGATAGGGACACTGCTGGCTGGCGTACTTTCCAACAAGATTTAAGGCCCCCAAAAATTTAGAACATTGTTCTCCCCACATTTTAAAACAAGAACGGTCTCCAGTCACCATGTAATAAACCTGGTCTACTTCATTGTTTTGGGCCAGAATTCTGGAGCATTTTGCTCTCTAAATCCCCCGCGGTGTCAGATTTTACGCAGTGGACATCTCTAAGCAGCACCTTCCGTGAAGACCTATGGTGCTAGAAACCAAGAGTCCTAGATCACAAAAAGTCACTCGTGGTCTTCTCAGATGTCTATGACATGTCAGAGAAACATTTCAACTGGATTTTCTCCGGTCACCTAAGGTGACACCTCAGACGGGGCAATGAAATGAGTGTGTGCTCCAACACGGGACTTGTCAGGCGGGAACAGCATGACTGCTGACGTACTGGGTGCACAGTATTAGGACTAGAGCAGGACCATTTTTTTATGTACTTTTGATTCCATACCTACAGGTGACCATAGGCCTTCAAAGCTATTGGCGAAACGCTTGATTGGTTGATGGCCATTTATCCTGACCTGACCTGTAAGCTCAGCCGAGTGTCTGTTGTTTTCAATGGAAAGTGTGTAATTGGTCATTACCAAACCTCTCTTATATCCCTTATGCATTATTCACCAAACCCAGACTCCATCAGATGCAGATTGAGGCAGTGTGATCTGTCACTGCACAGAACACGTCTCCTCTAGAGTCCAATGGTGGCGGCTTTATACTACTCCATCTGACGCTCAGCATTGTGCTTGGTGATGTACGGCTCGGCATTGTGCTTGGTGATGTACGGCTCGGCATTGTGCTTGGTGATGTACGGCTCGGCGTTGTGCTTGGTGATGTACGGCTTGGCGTTGTGCTTGGTGATGTACGGCTCGGCATTGTGCTTGGCGATGTACGGCTCGGCATTGTGCTTGGCGATGTACGACTCGGCATTGTGCTTGGTGATGTACGGCTCGGCATTGTGCTTGGTGATGTACGGCTCGGCATTGTGCTTGGTGATGTACGGCTCAGCATTGTGCTTGGCGATGTACGGCTCGGCATTGTGCTTGGTGATGTACGGCTCGGCATTGTGCTTGGCGATGTACGGCTCGGCATTGTGCTTGGCGATGTACGGCTCGGCATTGTGCCTGGTGATGTACGGCTCGGCATTGTGCTAGGTGATGTACGGCTCGGCATTGTGTTTGGTGATGTACGGTTCTGCATTGTACTTGGTGATGTACGGCTCGGCATTGTGCTTGGTGATATACAGCTCAGCATTGTGCTTGGTGATGTATGGCTCGGCATTGTGCTTCGTGATGTATGGCTCGGCATTGTGCTTGGTGATGTACGGCTCAGTATTGTACGGCTCGGCATTGTGCTTGGTGATGTATGGCTCAGCATTGTGCTTGGTGATGTACGGCTCGGCGTTGTGCTTGGTGATGTACAGTTCAGTATCGTGCATGGTGATGTACGGCTCGGCATTGTGCTTGGTGATGTACGGCTCGGCATTGTGCTTGGTGATGTACGGCTCGGCATTGTGCCTGGTGATGTACGGCTCGGCATTGTGCTTGGAGATGTACGGCTCGGCATTGTGCCTGGTGATGTACGGCTCGGCATTGTGCTAGGTGATGTACGGCTCGGCATTGTGCCTGGTGATGTACGGTTCTGCATTGTGCCTGGTGATGTACGGTTCTGCATTGTGCTTGGTGATATACAGCTCAGCATTGTGTTTGGTGATGTATGGCTCGGCATTGTGCTTCGTGATGTATGGCTCGGCATTGTGCTTGGTGATGTACAGCTCAGCATTGTGCTGGGTGATGTATGGCTCGGCATTGTGCCTGGTGATGTACGGTTCTGCATTGTGCTTGGTGATGTATGGCTTGGCATTGTGCTTGGTGATGTACGGCTCAGCATTGTGCTTGGTGATGTACGGCTCAGCATTGTGCTTGGTGATGTACAGCTCGGCATTGTGCTTCGTGATGTATGGCTCGGCATTGTGCTTGGTGATGTACAGTTCAGTATCGTGCATGGTGATGTACGGCTTGGCATTGTGCTTGGTGATGTACGGCTCGGCATTGTGCTTGGTGATGTACGGCTCGGCATTGTGCCTGGTGATGTACGGCTCGGCATTGTGCCTGGTGATGTACGGCTCGGCATTGTGCTTGGTGATGTACGGCTCGGCATTGTGCTTGGTGATGTACGGCTCGGCATTGTGCTAGGTGATGTATGGCTCGGCATTGTGCCTGGTGATGTACGGTTCTGCATTGTGCCTGGTGATGTACGGTTCTGCATTGTGCTTGGTGATGTACGGCTCGGCATTGTGCTTGGTGATATACAGCTCAGCATTGTGTTTGGTGATGTATGGCTCGGCATTGTGCTTCGTGATGTATGGCTCGGCATTGTGCTTGGTGATGTACAGCTCAGCATTGTGCTGGGTGATGTATGGCTCGGCATTGTGCCTGGTGATGTACGGTTCTGCATTGTGCTTGGTGATGTATGGCTTGGCATTGTGCTTGGTGATGTACGGCTCAGCATTGTGCTTGGTGATGTACAGCTCGGCATTGTGCTTCGTGATGTATGGCTCGGCATTGTGCTTGGTGATGTACGGTTCTGCATTGTGCTTGGTGATGTATGGCTCGGCATTGTGCTTGGTGATATACGGCTCAGCATTGTGCTTGGTGATGTACAGCTCGGCATTGTGCTTCGTGATGTATGGCTCGGCATTGTGCTTGGTGATGTACGGCTCGGCATTGTGCTTGGTGATGTACGGCTCGGCATTGTGCTTGGTGATGTACGGCTCGGCATTGTGCTTGGTGATGTACGGCTCGGCATTGTGCTTGGTGATGTATGGCTCCGCATTGTGCTTGGTGATGTACGGCTGTAGCTGCTCATTCATGAAGCTCCCGGTGGACGCAGTGTTTGTACTGATGTTACCAGAGGAGGCCTGGACTCTGCAGTTATGGGGTCAGCAGCGCGGTCCAGAAATACTGCCCTCTGCTCCTCAGCACTCGGCCCCCGCTCTGTAACGTTACGGGGTCTCCACTTTGTTGCTGAGATTCTTCCACTTCTCAATAATATCACTCACAGGTGATATAAAAGGGAAGAAATGTCATGTAGAGTCAGACAACATGCATAGTAGGAGGTACGGTGGCTCAGTGGTTAGCACTGTATGGAGGCTCAGTGACTTGCACTGTATGGTGGCTCAGTGGTTAGCACTGTAGTCTTGTAGCACTGGGGTCCTGGGTTCAAATCCCACCAAAGACAACATCTGCAAGAAATGTGTATGTAGCGCCCCTGAAGCCATCAGGGTGCTACAAGGTTCTTGCATCCCCACAAGGATGCAGGGCCTACCCCCTAGGGCCCCGGAAGACCAGTGCCGGTAACACCAAAAACCCTAGTAATCCCAGTTTTTCCCCAAGAATCCCCCTTACAATGGTGCAAAGCTAGGGTCGGACCAATGGATGGCCGCCTAGAGGTGGAGCCACTCCAGTCCACTAGTTGACCAGGTGGGAGGGGCAGACTGGGGAGAGTAGTCAGTGAGTTGACAGCAGTAGAGGAGTGGAGGTGGACATGAAGGGATGTGCTGACTCGGGTTACCGGTAACCTGGTGCCCAGGAGGCTAGTTGCCGGTGGAGTACTCCCGGAACTATGCACCGACGGGGTACAGGACCCTAGGACAGGAAAGAGCTTCAAGCCAACCTATTAACACCTGCACAACGAGGGGACCATCAAGGACCTTGCTGACCCTAACAATCCGAAGACTCAGTAGCAAAGGGATAACCGGGGACAGGACCAGAGACTCCACGGCCACCACCGTGACATTCCCAAGATATACACTGCCCGGGACAGAGTACCCCATATCCCTGGGTGCTACATGTATGTTCTCCCCATGTATGGTGGGTTTCCTCCCACATTATACAAAACATACTGATAGGGAAATTAGATTGTGAGCTCCAATGGGGACAGTTTTACCAATGTATGTAAAATGTTGTGCAATTAATAGCGCTATATAAGTGAATGAATGAATATATATATATATATATATATATATATAAATATAATAGTAGGGGGCCAGATGTTATACACCGGGGGCAATGGAAAACCAGATTTCGTTAAGATGTGTGGCCCCATACTTCTCTCCATATATCTGTGTATCTGATGTTCTGGAGTGCTAGCGCCGGGTCGGCTTGGCTTGCATTTTGATGAATGGGCAGATCTGCCTAGGACCATCTTTTAATCCAGCACCTGTCATGTAGAACATTACATCATGCTGTCGGAAGGAAACTGACTCACACTTGAGGTTTGGGTGACAAAGTTATGCGATAAGATCATAAACCTTCTATTTCCTCGTGACTATTTGTGTACGGTCACCGCAAAAAAAAATCCCCCTATGCAACGTAGAGACCCGACAAGAGTAGAAAAGTCTATATCACGAGCCAAGGTGACTTTGCCTTAATATACAGTGGAACCTTGGTTTAAGGGTAACTTGGTTTGAGAGCGTTTTGCAAGACAAGCAAAGCTTCTTACATATTTCTAACTTGGTTTAAGAGCAATGATTTGCAATAAGAGCAAATCCTCACCGTGCACACGTCCGGTTCTGTCCTTTCACCGCGCTCTGACCCGCTCTGGAGGTAACTTTCTGTGCATATCTACTGTATACTGTATACCATTGTACATCACAGTATATACTATACAGCATGTCTATCAGTTTGCATTTGTGGATACAGTATTGCACTTTTCTTTCTGATAACCAGTGCAGCACATTGCTTGTATTGTACCTCTCGCACACCAACAATTCTATTGTAATATAAAGTGCAGTTTAATTTGTTTTATATGCTATTTACTGTTCTGTATAGTATTTTGTATTACTGTGCTGTAATATTATATGAATACAGGACATTATTTTGTGTTAGGCTACTTTCACACTTGCGTTGTTTTCCTTCAGTTGCAATCCGCCGTTTTGTAAAACAGCAGAATCCGTTAACGTTGCTCTCTCTGGCTCCCTGCACACGTAACCAGGTTAAACATTGGGTTACTAAGCAAAGCGCTTTGCCTAGTTACCCGATATTTACCCTTGCTACGTATGCAAGGAGCCAGCGCTAAGCGGTGTACGCTGGTAACCAAGGTAAATATCGGGTAACCAAGCAAAGTGCTTTGCTTAGTTACCCGATATTTACCCTGGCTACGTGTGCAGGGAGCCCGACAATTCCCTGCTCAGCTCCGCCCCCTCCCGCACTCCGCATGTACGCGCGCGCACACACACTCACCTGTCCCCAGCGATGCAGTCCCCGTAGCACTGACGTCCTCAGAGCCATAGCCCCGCTCGGCTCCACCCACTCCGCACTCCGCCCCCTGCACACATTCTCGGTGGCCAAACAATCAGCTGATCACCCGGCGACCGGCTGCTGTGAGCGATCAGCTGATCACCCGGCGACCGGCTGCTGTGAGCGATCAGCTGATCAACCGGTGACCGGCTGCTGTGAGCGATCAGCTGATCACCCGGCGACCGGCTGCTGTGAGCGATCAGCTGATCACCCGGCGACCGGCTGCTGTGAGCGATCAGCTGATCACCCGGCGACCGGCTGCTGTGAGCGATCAGCTGATCACCCGGCGATCGGCTGCTGTGAGCGATCAGCTGATCACCCGGGGACCGGCTGCTGTGAGCGATCAGCTGATCACCCGGCGACCGGCTGCTGTGAGCGATCAGCTGATCACCCGGCAACCGGCTGCTGTGAGCGATCAGCTGATCAAACGGCGACCGGCTGCTGTGAGCGATCAGCTGATCACCCGGCCACCGGCTGCTGTGAGCGATCAGCTGATCACCCGGCGACCGGCTGCTGTGAGCGATCTGCTGATCACCCGGCGACCGGCTGCTGTGAGCGATCAGCTGATCACCCGGCAACCGGCTGCTGTGAGCGATCAGCTGATCAACCGGCGACCGGCTGCTGTGAGCGATCAGCTGATCACCCGGCGACCGGCTGCTGTGAGCGATCTGCTGATCACCCGGCGACCGGCTGCTGTGAGCGATCTGCTGATCACCCGGCAACTGGCTGCTGTGAGCGATCAGCTGATCAACCGGCGACCGGCTGCTGTGAGCGATCTGCTGATCGTTCACAATAGTCTGCCGCCGGTAAAACTGTAAAGAAAAAAAAAAAGCTGATTCCGTTGTATTGTACGATCCGTTGTGCCACTATATGCAACACATCCGTTGCATCCGTCACACAACGCAATGCAATGGATAGCGTTCAACATAAGTGTGAAACTAGCCTTACTGTAATAAGTTTGTATAAATACTGTAAATATTTTTGGGTTGTGGAACGCATTGTCTGTGTTTCAATTATTTCCTATAGGAAAATTCGCTTTGATATAAGAGTAACTTGGTTTAAGAGCACAGTCCCGGAACCAATTATACTCGTAATCCAAGGTTCTACTGTATTATGTTCGTTGTAAATGGGGTCCACCAGTGGCGGACATACCATGGGTGCAACCTCAGGGGGCCAAGAGGTTGGGGGGCCCATTTCTATCTCCAAAGCAGGTGCAATTGTGCATTTTTATGAGCTCTTGGGCAGTAAAGGGCCCTTTTCTGTCTGTGGGTTCCACATAGGCAACCATGCAGGGGAAACGTTTCAGATACCCCGGTGCCTCCATAGTTAAGACACAAGGCCCCCCTTAAGAGTGTCAGCCGCAAAACTAAATTTAACCAACCTCCATCATAGAACTATCTCCAATACCGTCAAATGGACCCGATTGTAACACCTCCATAACAGCCTCAACCATACTGCCCATTAAACCAGTTTCCCCATAACTGTGCGAGTCACAGAACGCCGCCTGATTTTTTAATTAACTTTTTTTTTTTAGAGCGTACACTGAGCAAATCTCTGATTTTACTGCAAAACATCATCTCTTTGGCAAGAGGCATATTTGTATTATATTCTATATTGGCCAACATATGGCCCATAGAAAACAGAGGCTAATGTTGGCTAATTGGGAGCTGGCACCCGGACTTTTTTTGTTTTGCTGTTTTAGCTCGAAAGAGATGTTTTTCTGTGGTCGGTGACAAGAACAGCGCCAAATCCTCATTTTCCACAAAGCAGGAGTATTGTAAGATAAAAAGAGCACAAATAATAACATTTACTGAAAGGTTTTTCATATAAAGAATTCACTTTTAAGACTATACCTTTAAGATCATGGACCTCAATGGGTAAAATTTTGCGCAACCACATCTATGCCGCAACATGGGCATTTAAAGCCATAACATGGGCACTTACATTTTCTATGTCAAATTGTTCATCTAATTTAATGGATAATGTGAACATCACATTATTTTTTTTGGAAGGGGGGGGGGGGGGAGTACGCCAATTTATTTTGTGCCGGCCACTAGTTGTTCATTGCATTTTTCAGTCTAGTATTCCTATAGCAGTTCTGCTTTTCATTATTCCCCCATTCATTGTGACTGGTGTGCAACTCTTTATCCTATTGTGTAGTTGTATATTTTTGAGTCTTGCACCCTGTTCACACCATGGTGTTCCAGACATACATTCTTTAGTTAGTATACACTTTTTGTCTGAGAACCCTGCCCCACCCATAGCCATGTGTTTCATTTCACATATATAGCTTGGTCCCTTGCTTCCCATACAGAGCAAGTTTTTTAACTGCAGGTGAGGTTACATATAGGCTAGGGACCCCAAAAATAGAGATTACCTTGGCGTGGTTTTGGGGCTCTTTTGCGTTGATCAATACAATGGCTAAACATCTCTTATATTCCTATCAGTTATGCATATTCCATTTTCAGGTTTTTTCAATTTTTTCAGATAGTCCATTGTATTTTTCAGTCTAGTATTCCCATAGCAGTTTTGCTTTTTATTATTCCCCTATACATTGTGACTTGTGTGCACCTCTTTACCTTATTGTATAGTTATATGTTTTTGAGTTTTGCACCTTGTTCACACCATGGTGTTCCAGACGTACATTCTTTAACTAGTTGTTTCCCGTCTGAAATTACCGTCTAATCCACCGTCTGTTGTCAAGTGTAATCCATCTCTAGCAACACAAATGCCGAGACGGAGTACAAGAGGTCTGGTGGGGTCTTTGCCTTTCTGCTCCTGCTCTCCTGTCTGCCAATCTGCATAAGGCCTCTTTCACACGTACGTGCCTCTGGTACGTGTTTGGCAGTTTTCTCACGTACCGGAGACACGTACACAAGTTGACATATGTATTCCTATGGTTTTGGACACACGTAAGTATTTTCGCACGGAACGTGTGTCCGTTCCATACTTACGTGTGTCCGTGTGTTCCACACGCGGACATGTCCGTTTTTCTCCGCCATCACGGGTGTCACACGGAACACAAACGTGTCACACGTAATGCAAATGGACCACACGGTTATGTTCCGTGTGACACGCACCGGAGAAAAGACGTGTCTGAGAGAAAAAAACCCCAAACTTTACTCACCTTCTCCAGCCCTGCAGTCTCTGCCGCTGCTGTCACTTGCTGCCGACCGCCGCTCATTATGCTCATTTAATATTTACTTCACTGCGTCCGGAAGCGGCAGCAGCGGGGAGTCGGCAGGACCGGAGACCGAAGATCAGCACTACGGACAAAAACGCCAGGGACAGGGGAGCAGAAAGTTCCCGTTCTCCGTGTGTTATCACGGATAACACACGGAGAACACACGTGTGCCATACACACAGCTCACCAAGGGCAATACGCATCTTTGACACGTCCGTGAAACATACGTGATTTTCACGGGCGTGTGAAAGAGGCCTAATAGAGAGGAGGGCTTCCAGTTCAGATTAGAAAAGCTATTGGACAGTAGCAGGTGCAATGTACTGTATGCTAGGAAGTGAGTAAAAGGTGGTCCCAACACATATAGTACTGGTAGAATGTTGGTGAAGTGGTAACACCCACTCTAAGGGCTCGGTTCCACTTGCATTTTGCAGGAGCAAGTGCAATCCGATAAAAGATGGGATTACACTCATACTAGTACAAAACTATAAGGCAGTGTCCATCTGTGATTGATTTCTCATGCCATATCGGTATGAGCAATAAATCGCAGAATGCTGCGTTTGGCAGCGAGTCTTGGTTCACGCACCCCCATACAAGTCTATGGGAGCGTGTGAAACATCGCACTGCACTCGGATGACATCCTACTGCAGCATGATATACGCAGAGAAAGACAGTGGAGAAGATGGGATGAAAGTGCTCCCCCCCTCTTCTCCGCAGCTGTGATCCGATCGCAAGATCACATCACAGTGGCATGTCCCTCGGCTGACGCTCGCAGCAGAGGGTCATTAGCATATCGCTTCCGATGCTCTAAAATTGTGTACAGGACTGACGGCAGCCAGAATTTCATCGTTTAAAGCCCAAGAGCACAATTCATTATTGCTTTTGCACCATTTTTGTCTAGTTTTGGTGTTTTTCGCTTGTTTTTCATTTGTGCCTTATTCTTCCTCTAATGTGTTTGTTGCTTGTTTTTTTTTTTGCGGGTGAACTTTGGGGTTTCCAGATGTTTTTAGCGGATTCATCAATTGTGACTTTTTTTTTTGTAAAGTATCTTCCATATTTTTGTGCAAATATTCTCCAGTCCCCCCTCAGCGCTGGGAGTTATATTTTATAAGTGACATTTTTGCATTAAATTTTGCAACATTTTAGCTGAACGTGCGTTTTTTTTTCTGCATTGCTTGAGTTTGTGTAAAATTCAAGCACCATTTTGAAGAATTCGGTTGCAAAAAATATCAATGAAAACAGCTAGACAAATAAAAAAAAAAGAATGAAGGGACTAAAAATTAATAGAAAGGAAAAAAAAATAAATAAGTTAAAGTGTTAAAAAGTTAACGATAGCTTTCAGATGACCATATACAGACTTATTTGTCTTGTTGCTACATTTTAGGGCAAAATCCAGTCTCTACTGGTGATTTCAGCAAACTTTTTGCAATATGGAGGATTGATCAGTGCCGCCCGAGCAGCGGAGGTTCCACCGGTGGTCAATGTAGGTGAGATATCTGAGTATTAGCACAACTCTGCTAAATCTTCTCATGAAGATAGGAAACGTCTGGTTATGAGAAAGCAGCGGGCTGAGAGCTCACACACCTCCCCGTGGATTCCACACCAGGTCATACGTGGGCAGAAACCAATGTCAGAGAACAGGTTGGTCCATTTCTAGCCACTGTAGAAAGTGTAAGCATTTCCAGCTAGAAGCCGATGAGCACTGACACAAAGCTGGTCCTCAGGGCTGAATCCACCGGCCACTGACACCAGGTCCATTCCTCTCTCGAATGTCTCACAGCACAACTTATCTCATCAGCCAATCCAGCAAGTATACAAGAATCGTAGACCTTTTTTTGCACACAAGTCCATGGCGCCTCGGAGAACCCACTTTGCAACTTACAAAATGAAATGGCAGAATAGTTTCCTTTTGGTCATTTTGCTTCCCCCAAAAGAGATGGAATTCAAGAGATCAGAAAGTGATAAGCCCGCTACACACGCTTCAATATATCTCACAATCCGTCGTTGGGGTCAAGTTGTAAGTGACGCACATCCGGCATCGTTTGTGAGGTATCTGCGTGTGACAGCTACATGCGATCAGGATTGAACGCAAAACCGTTGATCGCAAACACATCGTATCATTCTCTAGAATTGAGCGTTTTGTTGCACGAACCTAGTCAATTGTAACGTGTGACATCCCTCATACGATTTTGTTGTCTGATGCTATGTGCGCAGGTGTGCGCTCTGCACCACAGCTTAAAAAAGGTCTGCTTCAGAGCGCAGCTAAAAAGCTGCGTTCTGAAGCGCCTCACAATGTCTGTCATGCACTAATCTCTGTCAGTCCGTCACTATCTCTGTCCCTCACTCTCTGTCCATGTCAGTCTATCCCCCTCTCTCATATACTCACCGATCCCCGATCCCTGGCGCTGCACGGCATTCACACTGCTCCGGCGGCTTTTACTGTTTTGAAAAAGCCGGCCGCCCATTAAACAATCTCGTATTCCCTGCTTTCCCCGCCCACCGGCGCCTATGATTGGTTACAGTGAGACACGCCCCCACGCTGAGTGACAGGTGTCACACTGCACCCAATCACAGCAGCCGGTGGGCGTGTCTATACTGTGTAGTGAAATAAATAATTAAATAATTAAAAAAAACGGCGTGCGGTTCCCCCCATTTTTAAAACCAGCCAGATAAAGCCATACGGCTGAAGGCTGGTATTCTCAGGATGGGGAGCTCCACGTTATGGGGAGCCCCCCACCCTAACAATATCAGCCAACAGCCGCCCAGAATTGCCGCATACATTAGATGCGACAGTTCTGGGACTGTACCCGGCTCTTCCCGATTTACCCTGGTGCGTTGGCAAATCGGGGTAATAAGGAGTTATTGGCAGCCCATAGCTGCCAATAAGTCCTAGATTAATCATGTCAGGCGTCTATGAGACACCTTCCATGATTAATCTGTAAGTTACAGTAAATAAACACACACCCGAAAAAATCCTTTATTAGAAATAAAAACACACACATATACCCTGGTTCACCACTTTAATCAGCCCCAAAAAGCCCTCCTTGTCCGGCGTAATCCAGGATGATCCAGCGTCGCTTCAACCGCAGCTGCATGGAGGTGACCGGAGCCGCAGCAGACACAGCCGCTCCGGTCACCTCCATGCAGCAAATGAAGACAGCCGTGCGATCAGCTGCTGTCACTGAGGTTACCCGCGGCCACCGGTGGATGCAGCGGTGGCCGCGGGTAACCTCAGTGACAGCAGCTGATCGAGCGGCTGTGTTCATTTGCTGTGTGGAGGTGACCGGAGCGGCTGTGTCTGCTGCGGCTCCGGTCACCTCCATGCAGCAGCGCTGGAAGCGACGCTGGAGCATCCTGGATTACGCCGGACAAGGAGGGCTTTTTGGGGCTGATTAAAGTGGTGAACCAGGGTATATGTGTGTGTTTTTATTTCTAATAAAGGATTTTTTCGGGTGTGTGTTTATTTACTGTAACTTACAGATTAATCATGGAGGGTGTCTCATAGACGCCTGACATGATTAATCTAGGACTTATTGGCAGCTATGGGCTGCCAATAACTCCTTATTACCCCGATTTGCCAACGCATCAGGGTAAATCGGGAAGAGCCGGGTACAGTCCCAGAACTGTCGCATCTAATGTATGCGGCAATTCTGGGCGGCTGTTGGCTGATATTGTTAGGGTGGGGGGCTCCCCATAACGTGGAGCTCCCCATCCTGAGAATACCAGCCTTCAGCCGTATGGCTTTATCTGGCTGGTTTTAAAAATGGGGGGAACCGCACGCCGTTTTTTTTAATTATTTAATTATTTATTTCACTACACAGTATAGACACGCCCACCGGCTGCTGTGATTGGGTGCAGTGTGACACCTGTCACTCAGAGTGGGGGCGTGTCTCACTGTAACCAATCATAGGCGCTGGTGGGCGGGGAAAGCAGGGAATACGAAATTGTTTAATGGGCGGCCGGCTTTTTCAAAACAGTAAAAGCCGCCGGAGCAGTGTGAATGCCGTGCAACGCGGCGCCGGGGATCGGTGAGTATATGAGAGAGGGCTGCTAACTTCAGTTACTCAGGGGATTAGTGGTCACCGGTGAGTCTTCACTGGTGACCGCTAATCAGGACGCGACACAGACAGAGCCGCAGCATCACAATGAAGTCGGGTGAAGTTCACCCGAGTTCATTCTGACAGTGCGGCTCTGTCTGTGTCTGCTGTCATCTGCCATTCAGCTCTGCTACATGGCTGTCTGTGTCTGCTGTTAGCGGCCATGTAGCAGAGCTGAATGGCAGATGACATAGTAAAAACGCATCCCACATTACACACGCTTGGCAAGTCAATAAATAAAAAAAAAAAAAGGTGCTCAATGCATACGTCACAGAACACATGATCTAAAGGATCGCACACAAAATTGACCAATTTAACATAGACTACTAACGCTCGTGTGACAGCAAATGAACGACCAACGTGAAATCTGATAGATCCCGTATGCAACCTGGGCGTGTCACATCGCAAATGCGATTGTACAACTAATTGCAACGTGTAAAGTGGGCTTAAGGGTAACAATGTTCTGCACTTTTGACTTTCAGTCTCCATATCTCACCATCCACTACAGCTTTCAGCATAAGGGCGGCTTTGCACGTTGCGACATTGCACGTGCGATGTCGATGGGGTCAAATCGAAAGTGACGCACATCCGGCGTCGCAGTCGATATCGCAACGTGCAAATCCTTTTTGATACGATGAACGAGCGCAAAAGCGTCGTTATCGTATCATCGCTGCAGCCTCCGACATTTCCATAATGCTGGTGCAGCGACAGGTGCGATGTTGTTCCTCGCTCCTGCGGCAGCACACATCGCTGTGTGTGAAGCCGCAGGAGCGAGGAACATCTCCTTACCTGCCGCCGGCTGCAATGAGAAGGACGGAGGTGGGCGGGATGTTTACATCCTGCTCATCTCCGCCCCTCCACTTCAATTGGCCGCCTGCCGTGTGACGTCGCTGTGACGCCGCACGACCTGCCCCCTTAGGAAGGTCGCCGGCCAGAGGGACGTCGCACAGCAGGTATGTGCGTGTGAAACTTCCGTAGCGATAATAATCGCTACGGCAGCTTTCACTAGATATTGCACGTGCGACGGGGGCGGGACTATCGCTGCAGCATCGGTAACACATTGTTACCGATGTCGCAGCGTGCAAAGCCCACCTAAGATTACCTTCAATTTATAGACAATCATCTTGGCTATCTCATACACAAAAATTTGACTTGCAGCTACTTAGCATATGATTAGTTATGCAGATTCTTGTCATGTCACTGCATTGTTACTGTTTTGCTTCTGGTGTTTGAAAAATCTTTTTGTTCCTGTATACTACAAATTACAACTTGTTCTCACATTTCCTAATAGCGGAGTATTTTCTCAGGTTGATTCCCAAGCGAAAAGTCACTGGTTTGAAACGAGGAGCATCCATCAAGAAGATTTCCCAAGAAAAGAGAAACAACATCATCCAGCTCATTGATAATTTTCTTGGCCAAGAAAATTGCCAAACTGCATCATGCGAGGCCATGAAAGTTGGAAGAATAGAAAATTAGGTCTGTTCATCCATTCAAAAACCAAGAGGTTACGTCCAGGCAAAATATCAGAGTCAACAAGTCGACTCATCACAAGGTCTATCAGTTCTGGCGCGGCAGACCAGGATGGATAGTGGTCTCAATGCAGAGCTATATATGAGTGTCCTACAAGACGAGTTAGGCTGCTTTCACACTACATTTTTTTTTAACATGCGTCATGATCGTTTTTTTGCTGTAAAAGTGTATCCTGTTTTTACAAAGAAAAACGTATGCAAACGCGTGTGTTATTTTGCAGGATCCTGTCACTTGAAGTTTATGGGCGGGCATTGGAGTCATGTGATCGGGAGTGAGGGGAACTGAACGTGACAGACTGGGAGCCGGCATCTGACAGCTGCGGAGGCTCGTAATCAAGGTAAACATCGAGTAACTTGCTTATATACCCGATATTTACCTTGGTTAAAAACGTCTGATGCTGCTAGGAGCCGGGCTCCCTGCACACGTAACCAAGGTAAGCATCGGGTAACTTGCTTGGATACCCGATATTTACCTTGGTTGCAAGCGTCTGCAGCTGCTAGGAGCCGGGCTCCCTGCACACATAACCAAGGTAAACATCGGGTATCCAAGCAAGTTACCCGATGTTTACCTTGGTTACGAGCCTCCGCAGCTCTCAGGCGGGGGAGAGAGAGAGAGAGGAGAGGGAGGGGGAGAGAGGGAGAGAGAGGGAGACTGGTCACACCAGGCTGGTTTCTGGGCATGCTCAGTAGAGCAAGCAGGATCCTGTTTATCAGCATGCCATACGTTTGCGTGCAGTATAGTCAGGATCCAGCAATTTGCAGTATTTGGACGCAGCTCAAAAACGCTACAAGTAGCGTTTTTGAAAAAAGTAAAAAAAAATGCAAGTCGCTGGATCCTTACTATAACGCACGCAAACGCATGTGAACGCATGTAGACACGAGTCCATTGCAAATGCATTGAAATGAAAACGCATTTGCACTGGATCCGTTTTTGCGTTAAACATACGTTCATGACGCATGTTAAAAAAACGTAGTATGAAAGCAGCCTTACTTCGTACACTAGAGTACTATGGGTATGAAAAGGACGAAATAGTGTTCCAGCAGGACAACGACCCGGAGCATACATCGATCAGCGAAGAAATGGATCAGTGACAATGAAGTAGAGGTGCTGGATTCTCCCCACAGTCCCCAGACCTCAACCCAATCCAACACTTGTGATAGAGTTGAAGAAAAAGCTGTATACATCCCCAAGTGAGGTAATACACCAACATTGGGAATGCGTAGAAGGGATCTGGGATCAAATTTCGGTTAGGTCAAGCGTAAATCTGATAGAGAGCATGCCCAGAGGGGTTCAGGCAGTGGTGAAAGCCAAAGGTGGATTTACAAAATAATAAAAATGTATATTTTTAGGACCTAAACAGTAACAATGCAGTGACATGACAAGAATCTGCATAACTAATCATATGCTAAATAGTTCCAAGTCAGATTTATGTACGAGATAGCCAAGATGATTGTCTATAAACAAAGGTCGTCTCACGCTCAAAGCTGTAGTGGATGGTGAGATATGGAGCCTGAACGCCAAAAGTTCACAACATTGTTAAGCTGGTGTCACACATAACGACGACGACAACGACGTCGCTGCTACGTCACCATTTTCTGTGACGTTGCAGCGACGTCCCGTCGCTGTCGCTGTGTGTGACATCCAGCAACGACCTGGCCCCTGCTGTGAGGTCGCCGGTCGTTGCTGAATGTCCAGCTTCATTTTTTGGTCGTCACTCTCCCGCTGTGACACACACATCGCTGTGTGTGACAGCGAGAGAGCGACGAAATGAAGCGATCAGGAGCCGGCACTGGCAGCTGCGGTAAGCTGTAACCAGTGTAAACATCGGGTAACCAAGGGAAGCCCTTTCCCTGGTTACCCTATGTTTACGCTGGTTACCAGCCTCCGCTCTTGCTGCCAGTGCCGGCTCCTGCACTGTGACATGTAGCTGCAGTACGCATCGGGTAATTAACCCGATGTATACTGTAGCAAGGAGAGCAAGGAGCCAGCGCTAAGCAGTGCGCGCGGCTCCCTGCTCTCTGCACTGTGACATGTAGCTGCAGCACACATCGGGTTAATTAACCCGATGTGTGCTGCAGGAGAGCAAGGAGCCAGCGCTAAGCGCGGCTCCCTGCTCTCTGAACTGTGACATGTAGCTGCAGCACACATCGGGTTAATTAACCCGATGTGTGCTGCAGGAGAGCAAGGAGCCAGCGCTAAGCGCGGCTCCCTGCTCTCTGAACATGTAGCACAGCGACCTTATGATCGCTGCTTCTGCTGTGTTTGACAGCTAAGCAGCGATCATAACAGCGACTTACAAGGTCGCTGTTACGTCACCGAAAATGGTGACGTAACAGCGACGTCGTTGTCGTTTAGTGTGACACCAGCTTTACCCTTTTGCTTATTAGTGTATATATATATATATATATATATATATATATATATTATACACATAGACACACACACACACACACACTGTATATTTATACAGTATAATATATTATATATACACACATATATATATACACTCACACACACACACACACACATTTTATATACATATACATACATTATATATATATATATATATATATATATATATATATATATATATATATATATATATATATATATACACACACATCCATAAACAGATGAGAAACTTCACAAATCCATTGTACAACTAATCACGTACAAAAGCGGATTCCAGAGCTGCATTCACAATTCTGCAATTTTCAGAGCTGAGATCTTCTGACGTTCTGAATTGTGCTTGTGTTAGCGACTTGCATTCTGTAAAGTTTGAGGCATTGTGTGAAAAATTACCATAATTCCTGAAGACAACTAACAGAATTTTGAACGCAGCTCTGGAGTATACAACAGGCTGTAACTCGAGATCAATACGAGATAAATAATGCAAGTTGTCTTTGGGAAATAATTTTTTCAAAATGTACAGTGCCTCATAAAACAGACTACACTTCACAGAATGCAAATTGCTACAGTAGACAATGTAATAGCAAGAAATGTTTGAAGGTTCCAGCTGTAAAGCCTACAGAAGTCTGAATGCACAATTGGGATCAGTTTTCAGACATGAGTAAAGCAATATACACAGAACAAAGATATTCAACACTTGTTTTTGCTCCCATTTTTCATGATTTAAGACTTTACTATGTACAAAAGTCCTTTTTCTATCAAATATTGTTTACAAATTTGTCTAAGGCCTCCAACACACATCCGTTAAAAACACGCACGTGCCGCGAGACACGTATTTTCCCTGCGTGTTGCGTGAGGTAAGTACGTGTCTCGGTTATGTGCGGTCCACGTGTGTTCTCCGTGCGTTATCCGCGATAGCACACGGAGAACAGGTAATTTGCATACTCACGTGGTCCGCGCTGCTGTCCAGGGTTCTGATCTTCGGCTCCAGCCCCGCCCACTCCCTGCTGACGCTGCTTCCGGCCGAGCGGAGATCAGCGCCCGTGACAGCACGCCCACCTCCTTTACACGCTCATAACAAGTGGCGGCCGGCAGTTACAGTTTGCAGCGGAAAAATCTGCGGGGCTGGTGGAGGTATGTGTTTTTTTAATTTTTAAATGAATGACACGTGTTCTCCAGCACGTGTCACACGGAAAGGCATCCACACTACATCCATGTGGTACGGGTGCGGGCCGTGGGACACCTGTGCTGCCGAAGAATACGTGGACATGTCAGCGTGAGAAAATCACGGACGCACGTAAGTACGGAACGGACACATGTTCCGTTCCAAAATACTTACGTGTGTCCAAACATTAATGAAAACATAGGTCCATGTGTCTCCGTGCCGCCGATATGTGAAAAAACTGCCAAACACGTACCGGCGGCACGGATGTGTGTCTTAGGCCTAAAGGGAGCTTTACACGCTACGACATCGCTAATGCGAACTCGTTGGGGGTCACGGAATTGGTGACGCACATCCGGCCGCATTAGCGATGCCGTTGCGTGTGACAGCGATGAGCGATTTTGCATCGTTGCAAAAACGTGCAAAATCGCTCATCGGTGACATGGGGGTCCATTCTCAAAAATCGTTACTGCAGCAGTAACGAGGTTGTTCCTCGTTCCTGCGGCAGAACACATCGTTCCATGTGACGCCGCAGGAACGAGGAAGCTCTCCTTACCTGCCTCCAGGCCGCTATGCGGAAGAAAGGAGGTGGGCGGGATGTTACGTCCCGCTCAGCTCCGCCCCTCCGCTGCTATTGGGCGGCCGCTCAGTGACGTCGCTGTGACGCCGCACGGACCGCCCCCCTTAGAAAGGAGGTGGTTCACCGGTCACAGCGACGTCGCCGGGCAGGTAAGTATGTGTGACGGGTCTGGGCGATGTTGTGCGGCACGGGCAGCGATTTGCCCGTGTCGCGCAACAGATGGGGGCGGGTACCCACACTAGCGATATCGTGACCGATATCGCAGTGTGTAAAGCCCGCTTAAATCTGTGTTAGTGATCACTTCTCCTTTGCTGAGAATCCATCCACCTCACAGGTGCGACATATCAAGATGCTGATTAGACAGCATGGTTATTACACAGGTGTGCCTTAGGCTGGCCACAATAAAAGGCCATTCTAAAATATGCAATGTGCAGTTTTATCACACAGCACAATGCCACAGATGTCACAAGCGTGCACTTCACCTCCAAGATCATGTGAGACCGGCCACCCGGACAGCGGCTGCAACAATCGGTGCAAAACCAAAGAATTTCTGCAGAAACTGTCAGAAACCGTCTCCGGGAAGCTCCTCTGCTGCTCGTCATCCTCATTGGGGTCTCCATCTAACTGCACTTTGTAGTAACCGACTTGAGTGGGCAAATGCTGACATTCAATGGCGACCGGCAGGTTGGAGAGATGTTCTCTTCACTGATGAATCCTGGTGTTCACTATACAGAGAAGAAGGCAGACTGTGTATGGCGTCATGTGGGTCAGCGGTTTGCTGATGTCAGCGTTGTGAATCCAGTGGCCCATGGTGGTGGTGGAGTTATGGTATGGACAGGCGTATGTTATGGACAAGAAACATCTTATTGATGCTATTTTGTATGCATAGAGATACCGTGACGAGATCCAGAGGCCATTGTTGTGCCATTCATCCACCACCATCACCTCATGTTACAGCTGATAATGCTCGGCCCCATGTTGCAAGGATCTGTGCACAATTCCTGGAAGCTAAAAACCTCCCAGTTCTTACATGGTAGCATACTCACTGCACATGCCACCCATTGAACATGTCTGGGCTCTGGATCGGTGTATACGGGACAGTGTTTTCGAGTTCTTGCCAATATCCAGCAACTTTACAGCCATTGAAGAGGAGTGGACCAACATTCCACAGGACACAATCAACAACCTGATCAAGGAGATGTATGCACCTGCTTGACGAAAATGGTGGTCACACCAGATACTGACTGGTCTTCTGATTCCCCGACAGGGTTACCAATCTACTACTACATTTTTTCCTGAACAACTTTTTATGGACACTAACCATGCCCTTTGATCAAACCACGCCCACTGAAAAAACAAACCTACATATAAAACCTCACCCCTCTAAGATGTCCAAATTAAGAGCATATACTGAGAAGTACACCAATTATAAAGGAGAGGAGAAGTTGTAATGGTCCAGTACACAGGATAGGAGAAGTGAAGTGGAGCTGTGCAGTGTATATACAGAATAATACAGATACTCAGAATCACATCTAGTATACAGTACACGAGAATTAGTACTGTGCCGTGTATATACAGAATAATACAAATACTGAGGATTACAGCCAATATACAGGAGAGGAGATAGGGTACTGTGCAGTGTATATACACAGAATAAGGCTGGATTCACACGATTGTATGGCATCGATGCGATATGCTAATGACACTCGGCTCCCGTTGTGCTGCCAGCGTGAGCCGAGTGTCATTCAACTGTGATCCAATCCTGCGATCGGATCACAGCGGAGGAGGAGAGGGAGGGATTAATCTCTCCATCTCCTCCATTGTCAGCTGATGCGAGGTTTCACTCACATCTATAGATTTGTATGGGTGCGAGTGACACGGCTCTTCTTCTACTGTCCTGTATATGATACATGATTTTCTAATATTTTAAAAATATAAATCTGAAAATTTTGTCACGCATTTGTATTTAGCCCCCTAATAACCCTAAATAAAATCCTGAGAAACCAATTGCCTCCAGAAGTCACCGAATTAGTAAATTAAGTCCTCCTGTGTGTAGCTTTTTCTCAGTATAATTTTTTTCTGTGAAGGCCTCAGAAGTTTGTTTGAGAACATTAGGGATCAAACAGCATCATGAAAACCAAGGAACACACCAGACAGGTCAGGGATAAAGTTGTGGAGAAGAGTAAAGTAGGGTTAGGTTATAAAAAAAATAACCCAAGTTCTGAACATTTCACGGAGCACTGATCACCATCCAATAATGGAAGGAATATGGCACAACTGTAAACTTACCAAAACATGGCCATCCACCTAAATTGATATCCCAAGCAAGGAGGGCACTAATTAGAGAAGCAGCCAAGGGGCCCAAGGTCACTCTGGAGGAGCCGCAGAGATCCACAGCTCAGGTGGTAAAATCTGTCTACAGGACAACTATTAATCATATACCCTGCAACTCTGGCTTTTATGGATGAGTGTCAAGAAGAAAGCTATTTTTCAAAGCCATAAGAAGTCCTGTTTGCAAAAAGCCATGTAGGGGACACAGCGAGTGTGTGGTAGAAGCTGCTCTGATCACATGAGGTCAAAGTAGAACTTTTTGGGCTAAATGCCCATGGAACTGTGTGTGTGACTATGGGGATATCTTGCTTTGGTGAGGCACTTTAGGTGCATCATGCTGGGAGGTTATACAGTGGTGGTGGTACTGTGGAGTGTATGTGAGGAGTAACTCTAGATGGGGGAAGGGATTCACTGTGGGGCTACCACACTCACTGTGTGTGGGTGGGGGAAATTTTTTAAGCATCGTACTCTATAATGGCCATAAAAGGGGTATCATCAACACTAACCAGGTACACACGTGTAGTATTTTAGGCAATGTGTACGCGTTGAGTGTTTGGTGAGTTTTTTTACTTCAGTATTTGTAGCCAAAACCAGGAGTGGAACAATCAGAGGAAATGTATAATAGAAACACGGGCACATTTTTTACCCACTCCTGGTTTGGTCTTACCAATACTGAGGTAAAAAACTGTCCAAATAGTCAACATGTGCACACGACCTTAGGCCACGGTCACACGTTCAGTATTTGGTGAGTTTTTTACCTCAGTATTTGTAGCCAAAACCAGGAGTAGGTGATGAATACAGAAATGGTGCCCGTGTTTCTATTTTACTTTTCCTCTGGATGTTCCTGGCTTTGGCTACAAATACTGAGGTAAAAATCTCAACGTGTGCGCGTGCCCTAAGGTCGTATGCACATGTTGACTATTTGGAGAGTTTTTTACCTCAGTATTGGTAAGACCAAACCAGGAGTGGGTAAAAAATGTGCCTGTGTTTCTATTATACTTTTTCTCTGATTGTCCCACTCCTGGTTTTGGCTACAAACACCGAGGTAAAGAAACCCTCACGAAATACTCAACGTGTGGACATGGCCTAAAGGGTTTCAATAGGGACATAATGACTGTGTATGTGCTACAATACATGTCCTTCTCCTGGTTTATAAAAGTTTGGAGATACGACTCTGCTAAAGTATATATACATTTTGGGTAGAGAGAGGTGGGTTAGGTATGGGGCCCTGTGATTTCTATGTACACTATTGCTTGCATTACAGAAGATAGCACTATATTGGCAAACTTGCTCGATTTCTTATTGTGAATGAAGCAATACAGAAAAAAATAAAAAATAAAATTGAGGTGTTTTTAATTCCCTCTTTTCCCCCCTAAAGCCCTAAATCTTCAGAAAAGCACCACACATCCAATGCATGGTCTAATTCTTGCATTTGCCGCCTCTCGATCCATTTTACATCTGACAAGTCGGTGTGTAGCTGGGTCATTCCTTACACATGGAAAGTATCGCCCAGCAGTCTATGGCATCAAAGGGGATAATCTGGCCAATCACTCTCAGGAGATTATCACAGACTGATCTGATGATGGGTGATAGGGGACTAAAGCGGATTAGGATTTTTGGTGGACAAGAAAAAGGAAGTGACAACGTTCCATAGCCGGCGAGAAAGAGAACTATAAAATTCCGGCCCATTCTAATTGATGTTTCCTATCGATATAAGCAGCGCACGGTGTATCTGGCAGCCCCTCATCTCCGTGCCACCAATACATTCATAAGAAAAGAGCTATTATTTATAACCTATTTAAGCCACAGATTGATAGCAATCCCGGTTTAGCTGTGTGGACTCTAGAAATGCTTAGCGGACACCATATTGACAAAAATAGTTTCCTTTCTAGTTCCCTGTTATTGGTGGCATTTCATGGAGTGCAGTATTTATGTGGGAATAAAAAAATACCAGTGGCCATGTTAATGCTGAAGATCTAAAGGCCGCTTTACACACAACGATATTGCTAGCGATCTCGTTAGCGATGTCACACACCCAGATCATTGCTACGATTTGCCGAGAACGCTCATAGGTCGTTTTGTAGCGGTCACACGTACCCATCTCATAAACGACGCTACACCGTTCAGCGATATATTGTTTGACCAAGGCGGTCATGTGGACACCGTCACACAGCATTAGTCCCAACGATTCCGGCAACGACAGAGGCGTATAATTGTCCATAGTCTACACCCTGGCGTGACACCAATCAGAGCGGAGGAGGCGTGGAGCATTGCTCGTAACGACACGCCCGCGTTGCTGATGACGGACGCACTTACTGTGTTCGTCGTTGGCAGGGTGTCAAACGTAGCAATATGTCTGCTGCGTTCGAAACGACGAACAATATTTTGAAACTGAACGACGTGTCAACGATCAACGATTTTCGCTATTTTTAAGATCGTTCGGAGTCGCTCGTCTGTGTCACACGCAACGACGTCGCTAACGACGACGGAAGTGCGTCACGAAAACTGTGACCCCCGTCGGATAAATCGTAGCGTGTAATGGGGCCTTAAGGCTTTGTATATGCACCAAACTTCTGGCCCGTTGCCTCAGATTTCTAGGTTAGCGCCACTTTGAATGGTATAGACATCAAAATTCATCACTGTGTCCCGGCGCAGGATAAATGTCACTGCCACCTTTTTTCGTTCTGTATGCAGAGAAGATGACTTAGATTAGGGGAGTACAAACGTTTTTGACACTACTTTTTTATGGGCACTAGAACTTTTTAAAGTGGTCATTATTATTAGGCTATTGGGCACAATATTTGCCTTAGCCCCAGGGAAATTAGCAAAGAAACTTCTCCAGGGTTGGACCCAAAATCCTGGGATTGTCCTGTGCAAATTATGTACAGTTGGTAACTGAAGGAATGAAAGGGAAACGGATCTGAGAATCGCAGCAGTTGCTTCCATATGTGTAGGTGGAACAATTACATCCCACGACAAGCTATGGTATTGCTCGCCCACTGCCAGTGTACACCCTATGGTATATCCGCCATACTCCTCACTGCAGAGGTATGTGAGGATTGAGCAGCTGCATTCCTCCGTCCTCCTCCGGGCAGCCTGCACATTCAGGACCAGCCCCAAAAAAAAGAAAAAAAAAAGTGCATCAATCATACAGACAGATGTAGAGGGTTGTTTCCACGCTGGGAGAGGAAAAGAAATCTGGAACACACAAATACAGTATATGACGGCAGATTGAATAAAAACCTAGAGCTAGAAATCATAACTTATGGACTGCCCTCGGCCGAGCAGTTTCAATGGGGAAAAGGGAGTAAGCCGCTGCCAGACAAGTCCGGAGGTGGCTCATTTTCCATGAGACTAGATCATCATGTCACCTTACCGCGGTTGATGGACACACATGAATTGGCCAATTCTTGCGCTAAGAAGCTTCATTTTTCTTGGTATATTTTATATAGCATTAAAGCAGGTTAAATTTCATATATTCTATATTTGTATATGTCGTCAAACCTACAGGGTGCTGCTGTATTCTGTCACTGGTGTGTCATAGGTGATAGTCATGTGGTTTCTGGCCATAGAAGGTCACAGCATTTGGCTGTGCAGAATTCTCCCTGACTTTCCATTGTTCCTGCTGTCAGTATTCATTGGTATAGGTAGCTTTCCTGCTGGATTCATCTCTCCCCTTTTGGACCAAGCAGCAGCTCGCCTTCCACCCAGCTGCTGATCATCAGCATCCTCTTGGTGCTTAAATACCCTTTTCTTCCTTGGACTGGTGCTGGTGACATTTTCAGTTCATTCAAGCCTTGGTTGCAAGCAGGTGGCTTGTACTCCTCTGTGCTATCGTTGCGGAAAACTTTGTTGAACTTCTACCATCTGTGCATAAGTAGTTCATGCATTTTCTCCCGTGTGTCCCCCTTGTGTCTTCTTTAATATTTAGTGGGGTTGACGTATAGCTCATCCCACCCGTTTCCTATTTAGGGCCCAACACTAGGGTTACCTAGGGTCAGGTATCTGGCTAGACGAATAGGTGCGGATCCTATCTAGGGTGGTGAGAACCCCCAGGGACCAGCAGTGGGTTTAGTGAGGGGTCACCATCTTCCTCTTCCCTAGACACAGGGTTTCCCTTTCCTTTCGCCGTTCGCTTGGTACTTCCCCGTACCTAGTGTGACATATTCCTTTCTTTGCGTATCATCAGGTATATGTCTGATCCTACTTTACCCAAGTAACGGCAAGAGATAGGGATAGAACGAAAAGCAACATGCATGTGGCAACCATACAAACTTACAAAGAGGGAAACCAAATCCAATTTGTAATAATCTGTGGGATTTGTTTGCAGTTGAATATTCCTACAAATGTCATTTAGAAATGTTTGCAAGAAATCTGAACATACCCCAAAGTTGGGGCTACACAGCAACTTTGGCTAATCTAGAGCTTGCGCAGACTCCGTATGATGCAAGTGATGTTAACCCGCAAGGTATAAGCAAGTCGCAACTAACCAACTATATCAAATATTGATATATCAACTTTTTGGGACTTGCCATCTTGCAACGCAAACCCATTCTACGTTGCGATGCATCAGTAAACAGCGATCTCTAACTATGTGACCTGTGTCCCCGCCAAAGTTGTAATGTAGCCCCAGACCCAAAATAATGACTGGTAGAGTAAGGAATGTGGCTGCATTATGGCTCCATTTCCTAGAATTGTCACAGGGCTGCCATAGAGCTGCATGATGCCTCTCCAGTGCCTCTATTTTCCTCTGATTTCAAGCATAGCTATGCCCAATATTTTTGTACCTAAATGACCAAGCCAGTGATATTTTGTCAGTGCCTGCCCTTGGTAATATACTGTCCGACATCTTTATCTATTCTCAGTGGTGCTCCGGTATCCGGCTGTCTCGTTATGGCTCTCATAGACTTGCATTGAGAGCATGTGATGTAATTTTTGACTTCCTGCCAGTAAGTCATTACAGACAAGATGCCGCCGCGGGACCAGAGCGATGCGGATCAAAGGTGAAGTCGCTGGAGGATGCATATAAGACCGGGAGCAGTGGACTTAAATTTAAAAGCACCACTCCAGCGGTGAAAAAAACTTCCCAAAACGTTGGGGCGGTGCTTTAAATCATGTGCATATGCGTTTGCCTCTTATGGCAGGCTCCATTGGACTCAGGATGTACATAGATATTCTCCCACAGAACCAATTCTTCTAGGGGGAAATATCTCCATACATTGGGCACCCTAATATTTCATGTAGGTCATGCGGTTGCGTACTCCGCTGCGCAGATTTTGAGCTCCCGACTATACAAAGTTGGATGGAAAGGGAAAGTCAAAGGTATGTCAATGCAAAAATGATCTCCAGAGCAAATTTGCAGATGCACCAGATTGAGTAGTTCCTTATGGAAATGCTGTCGATTTCATCCTTTGCTGCAATTTTGCGGCACCGGTCAATTTAATGCTGCAGATTTTTGTTGTAAAAGTCTTCACGGGGAAATATTACTAGTATTATTATTATATTATCATAAAATGACGTATTTTAGTCCAAAATGTTCTTGGCGTGACAGAGGAGCTGTTTTTTTTTTTTAAGCACTTAGTGGTAAGCAAGTCTCCAAGTGTGAGTGCTACACATGGTTGAAATTCGGGTTTATGGTTTTCCCACAAGTAGTAAGAAGAAAACCCCCTCCAATAGCGAAATCCATATCTGTAGCTGCTGCGGTGCTTTACATGTAAAATACCGCACTAAACACGCCCGTACACCGCTAATAATGGAGATATAGAAAGAGTGGTAAACAAGTCTCCAAGTGCATGGTTGAAAGTCGGGTTTATGGTTTTCCCACAAGAGATCGCTGTGGATATAAGTAAGAAGAAACCCCCCAAATTCACCAATAATGAAATCCATATCTGTAGCTGCTGTGGTGCTTTACATGCAAAATACCGCACTGAACACACATATACACCGCTAATCAGCGAGAGATAGAAAAAGTGGTAAGCAAGTCTACAAGTGCAAGTGGTTGAAATTCGGGTTTATGATTTTCCAATGAGAGATTAAAATTAAGAAGAAACCCCCCAAATTCACCAATAACAAAATCCATATCTGTAGCTGCTGCGGTGCTTTACATGTAAAATACCGCACTAAACACACCCGTACACCGCTATTCATGGAGATATAGAAAGAGTGGTAAGCAAGAGTACAAGTGCATGGTTGAAATTAGTTTATGGTTTTCTCATGAGAGATTAAAATTAAGAAGAAACCCCCCAAATTCACTAATAACAAAATCTATATCTGTAGCTGCTGCGGTGCTTTACATGTAAAATACCGCACTAAACACACCCGTACACCGCTAATCATGGAGATATAGAAAGAGTGGTAAGCAAGAATACAAGTGCATGGTTGAAATTAGTTTATGGTTTTCTCATGAGATATTAAAATTAAGAAGAAACCCCCCAAATTCACTAATAACAAAATCTATATCTGTAGCTGCTGCGGTGCTTTACATGCAAAATACCGCACTAAACACGCATGTACACCGCTAATTATGGAGATCTAGAAAGAGTAGTAAGCAAGTCTCCAAGTGCTACACATGATTGAAATTCGGGTATATGGTTTTCCAATGAAATATTAAAATTAAGAAGAAAACCCCCCCATCCACCAATAAAAATCCTTATCTGTAGCTGTTGCGGTTCTTTACATGTAAAATACCGCACTAAACACACATGTATACACCGCTAATCAGGGATATATAGAAAGAGTGGTAAGCAAGTGTCCAAGTGCATGGTTGAAATTCGGGTTTATGGTTTTCTCAAGAGAGATTAAAATTAAGAAGAAAAACCCCAAATTCACCAATGAAAAATGTGTATCTGTAGCTGCTGCGGTGCATTACATGTAAAATACCGCACTGAATACGCACGTATATACCGCTAATCAGGGATTTATAGAAAGAGTGGTAAGCAAGTGTCCAAGTGCATGGTTGAAATTCGGGTTTATGGTTTTCTCAAGAGAGATTAAAATTAAGAAGAAAAACCCCAAATTCACCAATGAAAAATGTGTATCTGTAGCTGCTGCGGTGCATTACATGTAAAATACCGCACTGAATACGCACGTATATACCGCTAATCATGGAGATATAGAAAGAGTGGTAAGCAAGTCTCCAAGTGCAAGTGCATGGATGAAATTTGGGTTTATGGTTTTCCCACAAGAGATCGCTTCGATTAAAATTAAGAAGAAAGCCCCCAAATTCACCAATAGCGAAATCCATATCTGTAGCTGCTGCGGTGTTTTACATGTAAAATACCGCACTAAACACGCATGTACACCGCTACTCATGGAGACATAGAAAGAGTGGTAAGCAAGTCTACAAATGCAAGTTCATGGTTGAAATTCGGATTTATGGTTTTCTCATGAGAGATTAAAATTAAGAAGAAAACCCCCAAATCCACCAATAACAAAATCCATATCTGTAGCTGCTGCGGTGCTTTACATGCAAAATACCGCACTAAACACGCATGTACACCGCTAATTATGGAGATCTAGAAAGAGTAGTAAGCAAGTCTCCAAGTGCTACACATGATTGAAATTCGGGTATATGGTTTTCCAATGAAATATTAAAATTAAGAAGAAAACCCCCCCATCCACCAATAAAAATCCTTATCTGTAGCTGTTGCGGTTCTTTACATGTAAAATACCGCACTAAACACACATGTATACACCGCTAATCAGGGATATATAGAAAGAGTGGTAAGCAAGTGTCCAAGTGCATGGTTGAAATTCGGGTTTATGGTTTTCTCAAGAGAGATTAAAATTAAGAAGAAAAACCCCAAATTCACCAATGAAAAATGTGTATCTGTAGCTGCTGCGGTGCATTACATGTAAAATACCGCACTGAATACGCACGTATATACCGCTAATCAGGGATTTATAGAAAGAGTGGTAAGCAAGAGTACAAGTGCATGGTTGAAATTCGGGTTTATGGTTTTCTCAAGAGAGATTAAAATTAAGAAGAAAAACCCCAAATTCACCAATGAAAAATGTGTATCTGTAGCTGCTGCGGTGCATTACATGTAAAATACCGCACTGAATACGCACGTATATACCGCTAATCAGGGATTTATAGAAAGAGTGGTAAGCAAGTGTCCAAGTGCATGGTTGAAATTCGGGTTTATGGTTTTCTCAAGAGAGATTAAAATTAAGAAGAAAAACCCCAAATTCACCAATGAAAAATGTGTATCTGTAGCTGCTGCGGTGCATTACATGTAAAATACCGCACTGAATACGCACGTATATACCGCTAATCATGGAGATATAGAAAGAGTGGTAAGCAAGTCTCCAAGTGCAAGTGCATGGATGAAATTTGGGTTTATGGTTTTCCCACAAGAGATCGCTTCGATTAAAATTAAGAAGAAAGCCCCCAAATTCACCAATAGCGAAATCCATATCTGTAGCTGCTGCGGTGTTTTACATGTAAAATACCGCACTAAACACGCATGTACACCGCTACTCATGGAGATATAGAAAGAGTGGTAAGCAAGTCTACAAATGCAAGTTCATGGTTGAAATTCGGATTTATGGTTTTCTCATGAGAGATTAAAATTAAGAAGAAAACCCCCAAATCCACCAATAACAAAATCCATATCTGTAGCTGCTGCGGTGCTTTACATGTAAAATACCGCACTGAACACGCACGTATACACACCGCTAATCAGGGAGATATAGAAAGAGTTAAAACCGCAGCGCTGCAAGAAAAAAAAAAAAAGATCTAACAGTAGTGAGGCGTTTAATGGCTTACTTTCTGCAACAGAAGATGCGGGTGTATTTATTATGTATCCCAGTGACCCGGCTGTATCCTGGGACTCAGCAGACAGAATCAGGCGAGCGCTGCCGCTCCTAGAGAGCTGCCAGTAACCCCTTCACTCCCTGGCATCGCTATCTGCCTGTGCACAGTGATCTAAACGCAGCTTAGAGGGAACATGTGCCCTTGTTGTACCAGTCTGTGCCCCCAGGAACCCCTGATAATTGGATTAATTGCTATTTATTGAGGTTGGGTTGCAGTTGGCTGCCTATATGGCGTGTTTACATCCACGGTGCGCTCTATATACTGTTTGTATGTTTGTTGCAAGTTCTCCCACCGAACTTATCTCTATCACTACAGAAATTCTGCATCCAATCACGTCGCTTGTCTGCCTGTCGAGCGGCTCTTATTGGTCTGCGGACATCCCTCCAGGTGTACGTGTGGCTGATTGGCGGGTGGTGATTGGCTAGTAAGGACCCTGTGGCGTCCAATCGGGGTTTTTCCCTGCCTCGCAACCAGGCTCTGTGTCTCTGCAGCAGATTAGCCTGTTCAGGAATCAGGGCTAATTAGGATAATCCCATTACTGCAGCTCAGCATCTACCAGACCACAACACAGATTCACCTTCCCGCCTGATGCTGCAAAACACGCGGAGAGGGGGGCCGCTGCAGGGGAAAGTGTGCGTGGCCGTTTTAATTGACCCTTTAACCCACCGGGGTGCGTCGTCGTCAGTCGCTTTCAATGGATTCTGTTCCCACATCACGTGACTCATTAAACGTGTCATTAGCATTACCTCATTGTTTAATCGCCTCCATCCGTTAACCCATTGCTCCCCTCTCGGCGTGTCAGATGGGTCTAAATTTGGGAGGAAAATAGAAATAATGACTCATTAGCTTTTTGCAATTGTTGGGGCTCATTCAGACTAATTAAACGCAAGTGACCCATAAAGGTTTGCCAGAACGTTTTACACGGTCCGCGTGCAACAAATTGCACCATGCGCTACTTTAGTACATTTTTCGGCTTAGATTTGCCCATTATAGTGCATTAAAAACTGATGCCATACAGATCCCCTGCAAGTTTGGCCCCTGAGGTCCCTTCCAACTCCACTATTGTATAACTATCAACTTAAAAAACTATATTTGGCCTTTCACTATGTGCTAAATTACGGATTTAAAAATGGACATACGAATGAAAAAGTGTCCTTTCTTATCTTATTCTGGATTAAGCCGTACGTACGTTGCATAAGTTTGTCTAAACCCGGTTTAATTTTGTTTTCTCAAGTCTGTTTTGACATGCTTACCTGCAGAATGGTGTCCTGTACTAGGCCAGGTTCAGATGGACAAAATTTATGGTCAGTAGTGATGAGTGGGCACTACCATGCTCGGTTGTACTGGTAATTAGTGATAAGCGGGCACTACCATGCTCAGGTTCTCAGTACTCGTAACTATTGATGAGCGGGCACTACCATGCTGGGGTGCCCTGTACTCGTAACTATTGATGAGCGGGCACTACCATGCTGGGGTGCCCTGTACTCGTAACTAGTGATGAGCGGGCACTACCATGCTCGGGTGCTCAGTACTCGTAACTAGTGATGAGCGGGCACTACCATGCTCGGATGCTCAGTACTCGTAACTAGTGATGAGTGAGCACTACCATGCTCGGGTGCTCGGTACTCGTAACTAGTGATGAGCGGGCACTACCATGCTCGGATGCTCAGTACTCGTAACTAGTGATGAGTGAGCACTACCATGCTCGGGTGCTCGGTACTCGTAACTAGTGATGAGCGGGCACTACCATGCTCGGGTGCTCGGTACTCGTAACTAGTGATGAGCGGGCACTACCATGCTCGGGTGCCCTGTACTCGTAACTAGTGATGAGCGGGCACTACCATGCTCGGGTGCTCGGTACTCGTAACTAGTGATGAGCGGGCTCTACCATGCTCAGGTGCTCGGTACTCGTAACTAGTGATGAGCGGGCACTACCATGCTCAGGTGCTCGGTACTCGTAACTAGTGATGAGCGGGCTCTACCATGCTCAGGTGCTCGGTACTCGTAACTAGTGATGAGCGGGCTCTACCATGCTCGGATGCTCAGTTCTCGTAACTAGTGATAAGCGAGCACTACCATGCTCGGGAGCTCAGTATTCGTAACTAGTGATGAGCGAGCACTACCATGCTCGGTTGCTCTGTACTCGTAACTAGTGATGAGCGAGCACTACCATGCTCGGTTGCTCTGTACTCGTAACTAGTGATGAGCGGGCACTACCATGCTCGGGTGCTTGGTACTCGTTACGAGCAGTTGGACACTCTCGGATGGACGCGACTCTTGTATCAAGTATAATGGAAGTCAATTGGGAACTCGAGCATTTTTCCGGACGAGTTAATGGGAAAAATGCTCAAGTTCCCCATTGACTTTTCCATTATACTCCGTACATGAGTAATGTCCATCCAAGTGTCCAGCTGCTCGTTATGAGTACTGAGCACCCGAACAAGGTAGTGCCTGCTCATCACTAGTTACAAGTACTGAGCACCCGAGCATGGTAGTGCCCGCTCATCACTAGTTACGAGTACAGAGCACCCGAGCATGGTAGTGCCCGCTCATCACTAGTTATGAGTACCGAGTACTCGAACATGGTAGTGCCCGCTCATCACTAGTTACAAGTACTGAGCACCCGAGCATGGTAGTGCCCGCTCATCACTAGTTACGAGTACAGAGCACCCGAGCATGGTGGTGCCCGCTCATCACTAGTTACGAGTACAGAGCACCCGAGCATGGTAGTGCCCGCTCATCACTAGTTATGAGTACCGAGCACCTGAGCATGGTAGTGCTCACTCATCACTAATGGTTAGTAATGCCCGGAGCTACCACAGGTCTCCCGTCTCGTCTAGCACTTGCAGCCACATAGAAGGCAGTAGGTTGGAGTCAGGAGACACGCTGGCTATCTGGTCTGTATATGGATCTTGAATGATGCCTGTCTCAACCTGGCCTTATTGAGATAGCCATAAACATTCAATAGTAGCCACCTGAAATGTGTCGTCAGGCAGCAATCACCCTAAATCCCCAATTAATATGAATTACAGAAGTTAATTACTATGGAAGATTGAAGGGGAGGCTGCCATACACTTCGGTGGATGCCTGAAAGCCCCCTTTGAGTAATAAATCACCCATCATTATGGGGGGCATCAGTGGAGAGATGCATTTATGCACTTATTGCATGAAGCCCCCTTGTTTCCAGGATGTAAATAGGGGGGAAATCAGATTCTCCAAGCTGCTTCTTCCGGATGCCTCCAGCAGCACAAGCTGCGATCTCTCCAGGAAGAGAGGAGCAGAGTGCTACAACGCCTCGCTCTCCTCCTCTCCACAGACTCCGTGCCATGAGTCAGACCTGTTACTATACCCAATAAATCTTTGTGCAAACAGTGCAGTATTTTTGTTTTCCACTAAATCCAAGTCACACGCGACTTGCCATGTATACAAAATCAGCTGCGTTTTGCTCATTGGGTATGAACTCTAATGTACTCAGTGGTGATCTTTAGTAAAGCGTACAGACCACATTGGTGTGGTTTTGGGCATAACTGTCTGTAGTGTGTGAGTTTAGTCTTTTGTCTCTCTAACAATCCACCAATAAAGTTATGTTCTGAGCACAAAGGCTTATTCACGGACCGTGGGCTGATTTTCCATTGGTTGCATATACGCTTCTGCTTATGACACTAAGATCGGGGTCACACGGGTGTTGATCAATTATAGTAATGACACTCCGATCAAACTCTGAGCCGAGGGTCTGTTTAGGGTAAACCGATTCTCTTGCATCAGAGAATCATAGCACAGGTAACGAGAAGATCAGAACAAAATTTCTCCATCTTCTCCATAGTGCAAGTCTGCGTAAATTGGACTGCACTCAGTTGTCATCCGAGTGCAGTCTGATGATTTCCAAAGACTTGAATGGGTGTGTGTGTGTGTGGCCGATGTAATGATCTAGGTATTCCCCACTCCAAAGTTTTCCAAACCCGGCCTGGTCATCTCAGGGGTTAACTCCCATGATCCTCGTTCTGGTTTCAGGAGACACTATATCTGGGCACGCATCAGCATTCCTGTGCTGGTTATAGTTTTGCTCTGCAGCCTGTAACTGGCTCTGGTGAAATGTCCTGTTTGATGTGACTCCTTGTTACCGTGCCCTGACCTGTACCCTCCCCCGTTCATCCATCTGTCCCAGTCCCTGACTTCCCACTGCTGTCTGTTGTTTACCCATCCTGGTTCATCCTCCTTCCCATGTTTGTGTCTCCTCACCCTCCAGTCTTGTCTTCTGTTCCCTGTGCCCTTTGTGTTCCCCTCTGCATACCTGATTTCCCAGCATCCGACTTCGGTTTTCTTTTCTGACCTGATTTTGATCCTCCCTTTGAAGTGACTTGACTTTCCTGGATAGACCCCGACTGCTTGACTTCTCTATTGCCCCCTGGTGGTTCGCCTGTGAACTGCCTGCTGGAGTTACTCTGCTGTACTTCAGCCTCCTTTCTGTTACAGTGTTACTTTGACTCTCCTTCACTACTCTGCTGCCATCTAGTGGGGAATACGCTGTACTACGTCTTACCACCCTTTGTACAGCGTGACAGCCGATTTGTGCTGAAAAAACCCCCAAAACAAAAGCTGCTCTTCACTATACCATTAGTCCGAATGTTGTCTGATAAAACATTGGATAGCGTTCTTCCAGTGTATACACTCGTGTGAGCGAGCTCTAAGGGTGTGTTTACACTTATTCTTTTTGCTCTGTTTTCGGAATGGAAACGCAAAGTTTTTGAGGAGGATTTTGTAGATTTTTCGCTCTGTGGCTATGTGCACACAGCATCTTAAGGCGGATTTTGTTCAAAATAAAAATGAACATTCACATCAATGTAAAATCAACATTGCTGTGCTCATGTTCAGTATTTTGTTACTTATTTTAAACACTTCAGAGTTTGTAAAATCTGTAGAGGTTAAAAGTAGTAACGAGTTCATTCTTTAGGTTTCGCCTGGAAAAAACTTTGGCGGCTGGTCAAAAACAACAAGCAAAAATACTCAGTCTCGGGCCTCGGTTCCATTTGCACATAGTTTCCGCTGCGAGAGCATCGTAAGCGATGCTGCGAGTGTCAGCCTAGGGTCGTGCGACGGTGATGCGATCGTATCACCGCCTCGAAAAAGAGGGAGGGAGCACTTTCTCTCCATCTCCTCTGCTGCCTGTCTCTGCGTACATGTACTGCAGTCTGATGACATGCGAGTGCAGTGCGACGCTTCACACGCTCCCATAGACTTGTATGGGGGTGTGTGAGCCGAGAATTGCTGCCAAATGCAGCATGCTGCGATTCTTTTCTCAGGCCAATATGGCATGAGAACTCAATCCCAGATGGACACTGCCTCATAGTTTTGCACTGATGCGAGTGCAGTCAGATGTTTTATCGTATTGCACTCGTCCGTGCAAAACGCAAGTGGAACCGAGGCCTTAAGGCCACTTTACACACAGAGATAAATCTGCGGCAGATCTGTGGTTGCAGTGAAATTGTGGACAATCAGTGCCAGGTTTGTGGCTGTGTACAAATGGAACAATATGTCCATGATTTCACTGCAACCACAGATCTGCCAAAGATTTATCTCTGCGTGTAAAGTGGCCTTTAGGCTAAGTGTAGACGACCATATTTTCGGTTTGAGAGCAGTCAGATGAAAACATCGGATCACACCAGGACCAATGGGGCTGGGCACATGTCCGATTTTTTTCCTTGGACCGAGTGTATCTGAAGAATAAATTTGCAGCATGTCCGATTTGCCTATCACAATATATGATCATACTCTGATCAGAGTATAATTAGCATAAGCAGACAGATTTTCTCAGATGAGAGAAAATACGGTTGTGTGACCCCAGTCTAAGGGGTACTTTGCACGCTGCGACATCGCAAGCCGATGCTGTGATGCCGAGCGCGATAGTCCCCGCTGCGATATCTTGTGATAGTTGGCGTAGTGAACACTATCGCTACGGCAGCTTCACATGCACTCACCTGCCCTGCGACGTCGCTCTGGCCGGCGAACCACCTCCTTATTAAGGGGGCGGGTCGTGCGGCGTCATAGCGATGTCACACGGCAGGCGGCCAATAGAAGCGGAGGGGCGGAGATGAGCGGGACTTAAACATCCCGCCCACCTCCTTTCTTCCGCATAGCCGGTGGAGGCAGGTTGGAGATGTTCCTCGCTCCTGCGGCTTCACACACAGCGATGTGTGCTGCCGCAGGAACGAGGAACAACATCGTAACATCGGTATTTCCCAATTCATGGAAATGACAGACACTATACCGATGATATGATTATGACGCTTTTGCGCTCGTTAATCGTATCAAAAATGCTTCACACACTACGATATCGACAGCGACGCCGGATGTGCGTCACTTTCAATTTGACCCCACTGACATCGCACCTGCGATGTCGTAGTGTGCAAAGTGCCCCTAAGAGTGTGTTCACATAGGACTTTTTTTTGTGTCAATCCGCTTAAAAAACTCCTCAAAATCCTTAAAATTCTCTTTCAATTCATTTAAAAGTTAATCTACTTTGCAGATCAGATTTTCAGCTTTTTTTGAGTGGCTTTTTTTTCTCCAGGTTTTGGTTAAAAGATTGGTGGGAAAAAAAAGAGGTGAATGTTACTTCTTCGAGTCAATTTGCTTCTGGAATCTAAACTTAACGCCACTGAAAAAAAACCTATAAGTTTACGGGGAAAAAAAATGCTTAAAAATGTTTCAGAAAAAGAAAAACTCCTAAACAAAAAGGAAAAAAAAAAAGAAGAGAAATTTGTTGGAGTGGTTTCTGTTTTAAAAACTTGGTGTTTTTGAACAATAAAAAAAACAAAAAACAAAAAAAAAAACGGAATTTTTAAGAAGTAATCAAAAAAGCAAGCTTTCTAATTGAAATGGTCTCAGGAAATGCTCCTTCTTTGGGGAGTTGTTGGAGGAGTTTTTTGTATTTTTTGAAGAGTTTTTCAAATGTTTTTAGTGTTTTTTTTTCTTCCTAAAGCGTTTTGTTTTGTTTTTTGTTTTCTTTACAGCCTTTTAATTGGACAGAAGCGCTCAAAAAAAGTGACGGCTCAAACACTCAAAAGACTGATCATATCAACACATCGATACAATGGAAATTAATAGGTAAAATCGTTCAAGTGGTTTTTTTTAGCGATTTTTCAGGGGTCTTTTGGAACAGACCGCCACCAAAAAACTAAAACACTCAGTATGCACATATCCTTAGACACCAGTAAAAAAAAAAAAAAAAACTTTAGCTGAGCTCAGTGATGATCTAAAGCAGTGGTTTACAACCAGGAGTAGCAGGGCGCTAATAAATCTGCAGATCGTCAAGGCATTCTGGGACGTCTGGTTTCACAATTGGAGAAGGAGAGCAAATGTCTTCAGATCCTTGATCTAAAGAAAAATTAGTGAAAAGTCGTAACATAAAAATAAAAAATTCTTACGTTTGAGTGTCTTGGGATCCGAGCAGTAATTTCGGCATTTCAGTAATTAAGTAATTTCGGCGCTGTGATGGCAAATGAAGACCCTATTGGTCGGTGATAGATCCATAGGCACTTTCTCCTACACATGCATGCTCAATTTGGCCAAGTGTGCATCTAAATGGGGGAGGGGAATAAACCATGACCAGAACTATGATCAGTATATAATAAACAGTCTACTGTAATTTATAAAGGCGTGAGGAACTAGAACATTATTCCCAAAGTGTGCAAGCCATTATATTGAAATTTTTCTTGTTAGGTTATTTTTTTGTTTTAATCGACTGATTTTTCAAGCTGGTCAAACATAGAAACATTTAATATGCCATGAACTCTCTATTCACACAACAAATACATTATTTTCATGGTGGGCACAGCATACCGCATAGAAAAAAAAGGATTACATAGCAAAGATGTAGCCACTTGTTGCTGACCGGATCTGTAGTGGACAGTGGGGAAAGTAAAATCATGTTTTATATAATAAGGGAAGGTTAAATCCTGTATTATATAATAAGGGAAGGTTAGATTCTATATCATATAGTAAGGGAAGGTTAGATTCTATATCATATAGTAAGGGAAGGTTAGATTCTATATCATATAGTAAGGGAAGGTTAGATTCTATATCATATAGTAAGGGAAGGTTAAATCCTGTATTATATAATAAGGGAAGGTTAGATTCTATATTATATAGTAAGGGAAGGTTAGATTCTATATTATATAGTAAGGGAAGGTTAGATTCTATATCATATAGTAAGGGAAGGTTAGATCCTGTATTATATAGTAAGGGAAGGTTAGATCCTGTATTATATAGTAAGGGAAGGTTAGATTCTATATCATATAGTAAGGGAAGGTTAGATTCTATATCATACAGTAAGGGAAGGTTAGATTCTATATTATATAGTAAGGGAAGGTTAGATTCTATATTATATAGTAAGGGAAGGTTAGATTCTATATCATATAGTAAGGGAAGGTTAGATTCTATATCATACAGTAAGGGAAGGTTAGATTCTATATTATATAGTAAGGGAAGGTTAGATTCTATATTATATAGTAAGGGAAGGTTAGATTCTATATCATATAGTAAGGGAAGGTTAGATTCTATATCATATAGTAAGGGAAGGTTAGATTCTATATCATACAGTAAGGGAAGGTTAGATTCTATATTATATAGTAAGGGAAGGTTAGATTCTATATTATATAGTAAGGGAAGGTTAGATTCTATATTATATAGTAAGGGAAGGTTAGATTCTATATTATATAGTAAGGGAAGGTTAGATTCTATATTATATAGTAAGGGAAGGTTAGATTCTATATTATATAGTAAGGGAAGGTTATATTATATATTATATAGTAAGGGAAGGTTAGATTCTATATTATATAGTAAGGGAAGGTTAGATTCTATATTATATAGTAAGGGAAGGTTAGATTCTATATTATATAGTAAGGGAAGGTTAGATCCTGTATTATATAGTAAGGGAATGTTAGATTCTATATCATATAGTAAGGGAAGGTTAGATTCTATATCATATAGTAAGGGAAGGTTAGATCCTGTATTAGGCTATGTGTCCACGTAGCTTTTTACCTGCTTTTTACCTGCTTTTTTGCGGCTTTTTCAACTGCAGCGTTTAATGCCGAAATGGATGTGTTCTGCTTTTCAAGCAAAGTCTATGGGAATTTGGGTTTCTTGTGAACACTATGCAGTTCAAACTGCAGCCTTTTTGTTGCAGAACTTTGGACAAAAACTCAGCTTTGCAGGGCAAAACCCAAATGGCAAAAACAATTGACATGTCAATTGTTTTTGCCATTTGCGTTTTGAACTGCAAAGCAGAGTTTTTGCCCAAATTTCTGCCAGAAAAAGGCTGCAGTTTGAACTGCATAGTGTTCACAAGAAACCCAAATTCCCATAGACTTTGCTTGAAAAGCAGAACACATCCATTTCGGCATTAAACGCTGCAGTTGAAAAAGCAGCAAAAAAGCAGGTAAAAAGCAGGTAAAAAGCAACGTGGACACATAGCCTCATATAGTAAGGGAAGGTTAGATCCTGTATTATATAGTAAGGGAAGGTTAGATTCTATATCATATAGTAAGGGAAGGTTAGATTCTATATCATATAGTAAGGGAAGGTTAGATTCTATATCATATAGTAAGGGAAGGTTAGATTCTATATCATATAGTAAGGGAAGGTTAGATTCTAGATCATATAGTAAGGGAAGGTTAGATTCTAGATCATATAGTAAGGGAAGGTTGGATTCTGTTTTGTACAGTAAGGGGAAAGGTTGGATCTCATAATTAAGAGTAGGGGAAGGTTATTAAATCCTCCAGTATTATATTAAAAAATTGTTTAAAAGAACTGAAGTCCTCAGTGGTTGATACCTTTTAATGGCTAACTGAAAAGATGGTAATAATAGCAGCTTTCGAGACTGCTCAGGTCTCTTCTTCAGGCTCAGTATAACACAAAATCTGAAGAGTCACATATTTATACACAACAGGACTTAGAATGGGGCAGTAAATAAAACAAGTTATGTGAAGCAGAACTATCACTATGACAAGAGGACAAACTGTTGTGGCCATAAATATTGCTTCAGTTCAGTGTGAAAGTTTTATTGTCCTCTGATTAGGGTCTGGTCCAGGGCTGTGATGTCCCCGGATGATCTGAGGGGCACATCTCTTAACTGATGTAAAAAGACATGACTCCATGAGACACATTCATTCCTGCTCTGAATGTGTCAAAGGTCATCATAAGTTTGTACTCCCATAGTCTCCTGTCTCTCTGGGACTTGAAGTTTCCTTTCAATACCAGCAATTTCATGTCCATGATGCTCTGATCTGGGTTCCAAAAATGTTTGGCCACAGGTAGATCTATGCTTTTTTTCCTTAATTGTGTGGCGGTGAGAATTCATCCTTGTCCTGAGCTGTTGTCCGGTCTCCCCTACATGCAGACCCCCAGTTGGACATACAGGACAACAGCTCAGGACAAGGATGAATTCTCACCGCCACACAATTAAGGAAAAAAAGCATAGATCTACCTGTGGCCAAACATTTTTGGAACCCAGATCAGAGCATCATGGACATGAAATTGCTGGTATTGAAAGGAAACTTCAAGTCCCAGAGAGACAGGAGACTATGGGAGTACAAACTTATGATGACCTTTGACACATTCAGAGCAGGAATGAATGTGTCTCATGGAGTCATGTCTTTTTACATCAGTTAAGAGATGTGCTCCTCAGATCATCCGGGGACATCACAGCCCTGGACCAGACCCTAATCAGAGGACAATAAAACTTTCACACTGAACTGCAGCAATATTTATGGCCACAACAGTTTGTCCTCTTGTCATAGTGATAGTTCTGCTTCACATAACTTGTTTTATTTACTGCCCCATTCTAAGTCCTGTTGTGTATAAATATGTGACTCTTCAGATTTTGTTATACTGAGCCTGAAGAAGAGACCTGAGATGTATCGAAAGCTGCTATTATTACCATCTTTTCAGATAGCCATTAAAAGGCATCAACCACTGAGGACTTCAGTTCTTTTAAACAATTTTTTATCTCTACTGGCTAAGATATATTTTACCTGTACCAGTATCATATTGTAAGGGAATGCTAAATCCACTATTTTATATTAACGGATAGATAAATACTGTATGATATAGTAATTGAAGATTAAATCCTGTATTATATAGTAAGGGAGGGTTAAATCCTCTGTTGTACAGTAGCGGAAAATGTTGGCTCCTGTAGTGGACAATATGGGGAAGTTACCGTATTTTTCGGACTATAAGACGCACCGGACCATAAGATGCACCCTGGTTTTAGAGGAGGAAAATGGGAAAATAAAAGTTTAAGCAAAAAATGTGGTCATGACACACTTATGGGGTGAGTATCTGCTGCTGACACTGTTATGGGGTAATGTCCTGCTCATATACTCCCCAGCCTGCTCATATACTCCCCAGCCTGCTCATATACTCCCCAGCCTGCTCATATACTCCCCAGCCTGCTCATATACTCCCCAGCCTGCTCATATACTCCCCAGCCTGCTCATATACTCCCCAGCCTGCTCATATACTCCCCAGCCTGCTCATATATTCCCCATACTGCTCATATACTCCCCAGCCTGCTCATATACTCCCCAGCCTGCTCATATACTCCCCAGCCTGCTCATATATTCCCCATACTGCTCATATACTCCCCAGCCTGCTCATATACTCCCCAGCCTGCTCATATACTCCCCAGCCTGCTCATATATTCCCCATACTGCTCATATACTCCCCAGCCTGCTCATATACTCCCCAGCCTGCTCATATACTCCCCAGCCTGCTCATATACTCCCCAGCCTGCTCATATACTCCCCAGCCTGCTCATATATTCCCCATACTGCTCATATACTCCCCAGCCTGCTCATATACTCCCCATGCTGCTCATAAAAAAACCCTATCCTGCTCATAATATACCCTCATCATCCTGGTGTATGGCCGCATCCTGTGGCACATAAAAAAAATAAACGTTCATACTCACCTTACCTCACCTCACTCCCTGCAGCACCGCTCCTCTTACCGTCTATGTCAGTGGCAGTGCCGCTGAGTGGAGCCGTCCCCGTTCCCCTGCAGCATCGCGATCTCCTCCGGTCTGTGTCGGCGGCTGCGTGTGGACAAGTGCGCACAGCAATGACGTCATCGCTGTGCGTGCCGCTAGTCTCCACGCAAGTCAGCTGACCGGAGGAGACAGGAGGAGATAGCGATGTTGCAGGGGAATGGTGAGTACTATACACTGATTCACTGCCCCCCGCACTGATGATGATGCGCGGGGAGCAGTGAATACAGCAGCACATGATCACTCCAGGCTGCAGTTGCCAGGGGTGATCATGCGGGCCGGCTGTTTATCACTCGCACATCACCCCGCCCACCTGTAAGCGCCGGCTTCACCGCTGAGAGATGGGCGGGAGGATGGGCGTGCATATTAAATGAGCGGGCCCACGTGGTCACGGCAGGCTGCTGCAGCCTGCTCGTGCCCCCGATGACCCGCTCCACCGCAGCACCCTCATTCCCCGCAGCCCTATATTCAGACCATAAGACGCACCCCCCACTTTCCCCCAACATTTGGGGGACAAAAAGTGCGTCTTATAGTCCGAAAAATACGGTAAATCCTTTATTTTATAGTAAGGGATGGAAAAACTTGCATGATATAGTAAGGAAAGGTAAAATCTTGTATTATATAGTAATGGAAGGTTAAATCCTCTATTTTATAGTAAGGAGTAAGGGAAGGTTAAATTCTGTATTATATAGTAAGGGAAGGTTAAATCCTGTGTTGTACAGTAGAGGAAAATATTGGATCCTGTAGTGGACAGTATGAGGAGGTTAAATCCTATATTTTATAGTAAGGGATGGAAAAGCTTGCATGATATAGTAAGGAAAGGTAAAATCCTGTATTATATAGTAATGGGAGGGTAAATCCTGAATTATATAGTAAGGGAAGTTTAAATCCTCTAGTTTATAGTAAGGGAAGGTTAAATTCTGAATGATATAGTATGGGAAGGTGAAATCCTCTATTTTATAGTAAGAGCCTGTATTATATAGTATGGGAAGGTGAAATCCTGTATTATATAGTAAGAGCCTGTATTATATAGTATGGGAAGGTGAAATCCTCTATTTTATAGTAAGAGCCTGTATTATATAGTATGGGAAGGTGAAATCCTGTATTATATAGTAAGGGAAGGTGAAATCCTCTATTTTATAGTAAGAGCCTGTATTATATAGTATGGGAAGGTGAAATCCTGTATTATATAGTATGGGAAGGTGAAATCCTCTATTTTATAGTAAGAGCCTGTATTATATAGTATGGGAAGGTGAAATCCTGTATTATATAGTAAGGGAAGGTGAAATCCTCTATTTTATAGTAAGATCATGTATTATATAGTAAGGGAAGGTTAAATCCTGTATTATATAGTAAGGGAAGGATAATTCCTCTATCATATAGTAAAGTATATAGTAAAGGAAGGCTAAGTCTTGTACTGTACAGTACGTGAAAAAGCTGGATCCCTTATTGTACAGTAGGGGATGTTATATCCTACACTATAAGATTGAAGACAATGATGTTGTCTTGTACACTAAAGGCTACTTTACACACTGCGATATCGGTCCCGATATCACTAGTGTGGGTACCCGCCCCCATCTGTTGCGCGACACGGGCAAATCGCTGCCCGTGCCGCACAACATCGCCCAGACCCGTCACACATACTTACCTGCCCGGCGACGTCGCTGTGACCGGGGAACCGCCTCCTTTCTAAGGGAGCGGTCCGTGCGGCGTCACAGCGACGTCACTGAACGGCCTACCAATAGCAGCGGAGTGGCGGAGATGAGCGGCCGGAACATCCCGCCCACCACCTTCCTTCCGCATAGCGGCCGGGAGGCAGGTAAGGAGAGGTTCCTCGTTCCTGCGGCGTCACACATAGCGATGTGTGCTGCCGCAGGAGCGACGAACTACATCGTTACTGCTGCAGTAACGATAATGGAGAATGGACCCCCATGTCATCGATGAGCGATTTTGCACGTTTTTGCAATGATGCAAAATCGCTCATCGGTGTCACACGCAGCGGCATCGCTAATGCGGCCGGATGTGTGTCACCAATTCCGTGACCCCAACGACTCCGCATTAGCGATGTCGCAGCGTGTAAAGCCCCCTTAAGGAAAAGGTTAGATCCTACATTGTAGAGTGGAGTGAGGGGGGTTCAGTACTGAAAAGTACACTATGGAGAAGGGGTTGGGGGGGGTGTTAAATCCTGTATTAGAAAGATGGGGGGTTCTATTCTGAAATATATACTGGGGGTATGAGTGTGTGTCTGTGTGCGTGTCTGTGTGTGTGTCTGTGTGTGTGTCTGTGTGTGTGTCTGTGTGTGTGTGTGTCTGTGTGTGTGTGTGTGTGTGTGTGTGTGTGTCTGTGTGTGTGTGTGTCTGTGTGGGGGCTATTGATCCTGCATTGCACAGTTTAGAGGGTAGTCAGATCCTGTATTATACAGTAGGGCGGAGGAAAGATCCTATATTACGTGGTGTTTGTGGGGGTGTTCTATTCTATAAGGAACAGTGAGGGGGAGGTTAGACTATTGTACAGCTTGGAGGAGGTCATGTAATGTACAGAACGGAGAAGATCACGCCGTGTACATTTAGTCAGACACCAGATAAAGATCAGAAGTTGCGGTAAATCTTGCATTGTGTAATACCGGGTTAGGTACAATCCGGGGAGCAGCGGCTGTGATACACGACGCAGCATTATGATAATCAGATATAACCCACAGGTGGAAAGTTTCGTGCTGCCGCTATAAGTAGTGACTACGGTCAGCGGCGGGTTTAATTGTGGTACTTTATTTAACCCCTTAATTACCCAAATAACAAATCCACTCAGCACATGATTTCCCACATCACAGGTTCCCATCCGGGCAAAAAAGGGGAAGTGATGGTCAGTTTCTTACTTCTCTCCTTACTAAGGTCGGCCCAAACATTTGGCGTCTTTTGAGACCACAACGTCTTGTTTACCAGTGAAATAACATGCAGGGAGGATCGTGAGAAAACAAATTGGCCCTCTTATTCCCAGGGCCTGGTACTGTGAGATTGTTACATGCCCCTTACATAACCCGTCCGATCAGTATTGACCGTCCTGGTGTCTTTAAAGTGAAAGCACCCTCAAAAGGTTTACCTGCCAATGTATGCCCGGTATAGAGGAATCTATATACGTAAGGCCCCCTTCATACGTCAGTGATGCCGGTATGTATAACGTCCATTTTCATACATACCGTAGACATGGACATACGCAGACCCATTAAAATCAATGACAAATGAGTATTTTCACAAGGACCATGTGTCCGTATGGAATACACAAGTGTCCGTGTGTTCCGCACGGAGACAAGTCCGTTTTTCTCCAGCACCACTGATGTGATCGGTGTGACACGTATCGGGGAAAACACGCGTCTTTGAAGTAAATTGATTTTCTATACTCGCCTGTCTCCAGCACTGTCTTCGGTGCTGCTGTCACTTGCTTCTGGGCCCGCTCATTATGCTCATTGCATATTCCCTTCATCACAGACCCGGAAGCAGCAGCACCTGAGACATCAGCACTGGGGACAGGTGAGGAAAAAGTTCCTGCTCTCCGTGTGCTATCACAGATAACACACGGTGAACACTGGTGTGCCAAAATCACGGCACATGGATGAGCCATACGCACCTTTAACACAGCCGTGCAAAATACAAATGTTTTTCGCGGACGTGTGAAAGAGGCCTAAAAGGGGGGTTTCCTGTTAAAAAAAAAACAAACCCCGTTAGCCCGCTTTAGAATCATTTTTAAAAATAATCAGCGAGCTCTGCAGCTTGTGGTGTCAAATCAGGCAGAGCCGCTGTGATCACTGATTGGCTGCAGCGGTATCAATGTGACATCAGACAATAACAGTCACTGGCAACAGTGGTGCAGACTCAGTGCTGGACCTGGGGAGGGTGAATAAAGCACAGTTTGTTCTTTTTTTTTTCTTTTTAAAAAAACTACAGTTAGTGAACAGGAGATTTCCACAACTGGAAAACCCCTTTAAGGCCAGATTCACACATCTTTTATTTGAAGGCTGGGCATGAAGAACTGTGATGCACGCACCGTCCCAGGTTTCCTGACCTGAAATCAACAACCTCATGGGCAAATATGAGGCTGTCAAGTTCGAGTCAGGAGACCTGGGACGGTCAGTACGAATAGAGATGTCTGAATCCAGCTTTATTTCAGCTGCAAACTCTTGAAATTGTTACTTTTCTTACACTCTGAAGGTACTTCATGGTTGTCTTATTACCTGTCTTACGCTCTGAAGGTACTTCATGGTTGTCTTATTACCTGTCTTACGCTCTGAAGGTACTTCATGATTGTCTTATTACTTGTCTTACACTCTGAAGGTACTTCATGATTGTCTTATTACTTGTCTTACACTCTGAAGGTACTTCATGGTTGTCTTATTACTTGTCTTACACTCTGAAGGTCCTTCATAGTAGTCTTATTACTTGTCTTACGCTCTGAAGGTACTTCATGGTTGTCTTATTACCTGTCTTACGCTCTGAAGGTACTTCATAGTAGTCTTATTACCTGTCTTACGCTCTGAAGGTACTTCATGATTGTCTTATTACTTGTCTTACACTCTGAAGGTCCTTCATAGTAGTCTTATTACTTGTCTTACGCTCTGAAGGTACTTCATGGTTGTCTTATTACTTGTCTTACGCTCTGAAGGTACTTCATGGTTGTCTTATTACTTGTCTTATACTCTGAAGGTCCTTCATAGTAGTCTTATTACTTGTCTTACGCTCTGAAGGTACTTCATGGTTGTCTTATTACTTGTCTTACGCTCTGAAGGTACTTCATGGTTGTCTTATTACTTGTCTTACGCTCTGAAGGTACTTCATAGTAGTCTTATTACTTGTCTTACACTCTGAAGATACTTCATGGTTGTCTTATTACTTGTCTTACGCTCTGAAGGTACTTCATGGTTGTCTTATTACTTTTCTTACACTCTGAAGGTCCTTCATAGTAGTCTTATTACCTGTCTTACACTCTGAAGGTACTTCATGGTAGTCTTATTACTTGTCTTATGCTCTGAAGGCACTTCATGGTTGTCTTATTACTTTTCTTACGCTCTGAAGGTCCTTCATAGTAATCTTATTACTTGTCTTACGCTCTGAAGGTCCTTCATAGTAGTCTTATTACCTGTCTTACACTCTGAAGGTACTTCATGGTTGTCTTATTACTTGTCTTACACTCTGAAGGTACTTCATGGTTGTCTTATTACTTGTCTTATGCTCTGAAGGTACTTCATGGTTGTCTTATTACTTTTCTTACGCTCTGAAGGTCCTTCATAGTAGTCTTATTACTTGTCTTATGCTCTGAAGGTACTTCATGGTTGTCTTATTACTTTTCTTACGCTCTGAAGGTCCTTCATAGTAGTCTTATTACTTGTATTACGCTCTGAAGGTCCTTCATAGTAGTCTTATTACCTGTCTTACACTCTGAAGGTACTTTATGGTTGTCTTATTACCTGTCTTACGCTCTGAAGGTACTTCATAGTAGTCTTATTACCTGTCTTACACTCTGAAGGTACTTCATGGTTCTCTTATTACCTGTCTTACACTCTGAAGGTACTTCATTGTTGTCTTATTACTTGTCTTACACTCTGAAGGTACTTCATAGTAGTCTTATTACTTGTCTTACACTCTGAAGGTACTTCATGGTTGTCTTATTACTTGTCTTACGCTCTGAAGGTACTTCATGGTTGTCTTATTACCTGTCTTACGCTCTGAAGGTACTTCATGGTTGTCTTATTACTTGTCTTACGCTCTGAAGGTACTTCATGGTTGTCTTATTACCTGTCTTACGCTCTGAAGGTACTTCATGGTTGTCTTATTACTTGTCTTACGCTCTGAAGGTACTTCATGGTTGTCTTATTACTTGTCTTACGCTCTGAAGGTACTTCATAGTAGTCTTATTACTTGTCTTACACTCTGAAGATACTTCATGGTTGTCTTATTACTTGTCTTACGCTCTGAAGGTCCTTCATAGTAGTCTTATTACCTGTCTTACGCTCTGAAGGTACTTCATGGTTGTCTTATTACTTGTCTTACGCTCTGAAGGTACTTCATAGTAGTCTTATTACCTGTCTTACGCTCTGAAGGTACTTCATGGTTGTCTTATTACTTGTCTTACGCTCTGAAGGTACTTCATGGTTGTCTTATTACCTGTCTTACGCTCTGAAGGTCCTTCATAGTAGTCTTATTACCTGTCTTACGCTCTGAAGGTACTTCATGGTTGTCTTATTACTTGTCTTACGCTCTGAAGGTCCTTCATAGTAGTCTTATTACCTGTCTTACGCTCTGAAGGTACTTCATGGTTGTCTTATTACTTGTCTTATGCTCTGAAGGTACTTCATAGTAGTCTTATTACCTGTCTTACGCTCTGAAGGTACTTCATGGTTGTCTTATTACTTGTCTTACGCTCTGAAGGTACTTCATGGTTGTCTTATTACCTGTCTTACGCTCTGAAGGTACTTCATGGTTGTCTTATTACTTGTCTTACGCTCTGAAGGTACTTCATGGTTGTCTTATTACCTATCTTACGCTCTGAAGGTACTTCATGGTTGTCTTATTACTTGTCTTACGCTCTGAAGGTACTTCATGGTTGTCTTATTACCTGTCTTACGCTCTGAAGGTACTTCATGGTTGTCTTATTACTTGTCTTACGCTCTGAAGGTACTTCATGGTTGTCTTATTACTTGTCTTACGCTCTGAAGGTACGTCATAGTAGTCTTATTACTTGTCTTACACTCTGAAGATACTTCATGGTTGTCTTATTACTTGTCTTACGCTCTCAAGGTCCTTCATAGTAGTCTTATTACCTGTCTTACGCTCTGAAGGTACTTCATGGTTGTCTTATTACTTGTCTTACGCTCTGAAGGTACTTCATAGTAGTCTTATTACCTGTCTTACGCTCTGAAGGTACTTCATGGTTGTCTTATTACTTGTCTTACGCTCTGAAGGTACTTCATGGTTGTCTTATTACCTGTCTTACGCTCTGAAGGTACTTCATGGTTGTCTTATTACATGTCTTATGCTCTGAAGATACTTCATGGTTTTCTTATTACTTGTCTTACACTCTGAAGGTCCTTCATAGTAGTCTTATTACCTGTCTTACGCTCTGAAGGTACTTCATGGTTGTCTTATTACTTGTCTTACGCTCTGAAGGTCCTTCATAGTAGTCTTATTACCTGTCTTACACTCTGAAGGTACTTCATGGTTGTCTTATTACTTGTCTTATGCTCTGAAGGTACTTCATAGTAGTCTTATTACCTGTCTTACGCTCTAAAGGTACTTCATGGTTGTCTTATTACTTGTCTTACGCTCTGAAGGTACTTCATGGTTGTCTTATTACTTGTCTTACGCTCTGAAGGTCCTTCATAGTAGTCTTATTACCTGTCTTACGCTCTGAAGGTACTTCATGGTTGTCTTATTACTTGTCTTACACTCTGAAGGTACTTCATGATTGTCTTATTACTTGTCTTACGCTCTGAAGGTCCTTCATAGTAGTCTTATTACCTGTCTTACGCTCTAAAGGTACTTCATGGTTGTCTTATTACTTGTCTTACACTCTGAAGGTACTTCATGATTGTCTTATTACTTGTCTTACGCTCTGAAGGTACTTCATGGTTGTCTTATTACCTGTCTTACGCTCTGAAGGTACTTCATGATTGTCTTATTACTTGTCTTACACTCTGAAGGTCCTTCATAGTAGTCTTATTACTTGTCTTACGCTCTGAAGGTACTTCATGGTTGTCTTATTACTTATCTTACGCTCTGAAGGTACTTCATGGTTGTCTTATTACTTGTCTTACGCTCTGAAGGTACTTCATGGTTGTCTTATTACCTGTCTTACGCTCTGAAGGTACTTCATAGTAGTCTTATTACTTGTCTTACGCTCTGAAGGTACTTCATGGTTGTCTTATTACTTGTCTTACACTCTGAAGGTACTTCATGGTTGTCTTATTACTTGTCTTACGCTCTGAAGGTACTTCATAGTAGTCTTATTACTTGTCTTACGCTCTGAAGGTACTTCATGGTCTGGATCACAATGACTGACACATGATGGTGCTCTAAAAAGAAAAAAAAAGGAGAAAGAACGGAGGAAGATAATGATGGAAGTTTACATAACAATGAGTTTTACAGACAACAGCGACAGAAACTAGTCAGGGCATGCAAAACATACAGGTCTCCCTGAAAAGGGGAACTCCAGCTACGGGCCAGAACCATATTATACTGCCCATATTGCTCGAGTGCCTTAAAGCGGTCGTCTCGGGATCTTAAGGAGCACACCAACCGGTATTTACAGACTCAATAGCAAATAGCAAAGAGCAAACGCAAGTGTGCGCTCCTTGTCTAAACTGCAGAGGTGGCTGGCAACCATGGCAACGAGCAGTAAATATCAAATTAAAAATCTGTCAGTTTTTCAGAAAGCAGAGGACTTTTAGTAAGAGGTGCATTACAAATTGATAATTTTTCACAAGCACTTTGCAATTTTACTAATTTAAAGGGAATCTGTCACCACGTTTTTGTTCCCCCATCGGAGAGCAGCATAATGTAGACACAGGGACCCTGATTCCAGAGATGTGTCACTTACTTAGCTGCTTGCTGGCATTTTGATAGGTTTCTCTGCAGAGCTCATGAATATGCTGGACTACCTGCAGCACGCCAAGTAGTCCTTTAATGATAATGTACTGCTGATTAACAGTGATATTATCAAAACTAAACTAAGCAGCTCAGTAAGTGACACATCGCTGGAATGAGGCTCTCTGCCCCTACATTATGCTGATTTCAGATTTAGAAGCAAAAACCTGGTGACAGATTCCCTTTAATGAAATGAGACAATCCCTTTAAGCTGGATTCACACAAGTGCAATATACGGCCTGTGCTTGGCGTATAATACCTGGCCCGGCAGCGTGTTTCCTGACCTGCACTAACTACATAAAGGAGGGTGATAGTGCAGGTGACCCACAGTTGGGCCGGGTCCAACACAGACCATATATTTGGGATGTGCAGGGGTTTCAAGGCTTCTGGGTGTGATATACAACAGCTCATGTGGGACCATATTACATCTATGCAGTGTCCTACGGAGATCTAGTTTGGGGGGGGATTTGGATGTTGCAGGAGCAATCTAGAGTCCAAAATACTCAAGGAGGGAGTCACGCGACCGCGTTGTGGAGGCATTTTATAATCTGAATTTGGGCACTAACTCATTCCCTGACTTTGGGACTCGAGACCTAAACTAACAGCCTCATAAATATATATATAAGTATAAGTGTATATATATATATATATATATATATATATATATATATACATACATATATATATATATATATATATATACACACACACACACACACACACACACACATACTTACTTATGAGGCTGTTAGTGGATGTAATAATGTAAATAATGGATTATATACATATACACACACATACATGTTAGTTTGGGGGATCCCTGCTTTGATGAGGAGGTATGTCTGTGATATGGAGAGAATACATCCACAATACAGACATGTGAACCTCTTATTGCTCTGCCGCAATGTTCCCCTCTCTTTGAAACTTCTAGGCAGAGAGGATATGGTGTGGGATATCAGAGAACAATAGAGAAGGGGTTTATGCCGCGCTGTTCATCAGGAAGGAGGACAATGAGATGGTCAATGTTCCTTTATTGTAGCTTGTGTGGGACTGATGAACAGCGCGGCATAAACCCCTTCTCTATTGTTCTCTGGTATCAACCACGGGGGCTGCAGCAGACTTCATCTCTACAACATAAGCTTTCATAGTAGTTGTGACTGTCACAACTACTTAAGGTGAGTGCATTCCCTTCAATTTTTCCTGGATATATACCGGGTAAGACCCTATTGCGCTTTTTCTTTCCACAGTTTATTTCGCATGGTGTGGGATATGGCATCCAATACAAAACAGTTTCATTAGCAGTCAGGTTCCCATCTATGGCCCCAGGTATCAGGTCAGGAGGCCAAGTTTATGGTAAGTTTTCCATCTCCTAGAAAAGCAAAGGATCCCACAAAAACATTTAGGTAATGACCTGTCCCGGCCCTGGCGGAAAATTATATTTTTCATGATTATTTGCGATATATATACACAGTGTATATATATATATATATATATTTTTTTTTTTATTATAATATATATTTTTTATTATAATATTAACATATATATATATGTATATATATATATATATTTATTAATATTATAATAAAAAATATATTATAATAATAAAAAAATATCTATCTATCTGTCATATATATATATATATATATATATATATATATATATATATATATATAGACACACACACACAAAAAAAAAGTGTAAGTTAAGTTGCATAGAGGTCTGGTTGTGACACGCCTGGAGTGCATTAGAATGATAAAATATACAATAATAGTATAACTATATGTAAGTCCATCTCACACTTGTTTACTATGACGTCTTTTTGTTGCAGATCTTAGACAATGCAGTTTCAGGCACAGTGTGCAGCGGGCAGTGGTCTGTAATTTGCAGGATAAATGAGGAGTGTGCCGGCCACTGCAGCACTGTCACTTCTGTGATCGATATCCAGAAACAAAGTGTTAGCGCCTGGAGGAGCCTTACACCCGCTCTAGAACTGGAGAAATCAGTATTTAAGGTGCCGCTGACACCTACTGATCACTTTTGGGAATTGCAAGGCCTCAATCAGACTTTTTTTTTTTTCTTCAAAAACCTGTATTTTTTTCATAGCAAACACGCAGTATGTACCCATTATAGGATCTGGAGCTGTTCACGTGTCTGTTATTTATTCATTTCCACTCACTTATATAGCACTATTAATTCCACAGCGCTTTACAGATGTGATTGTGTTATTTTGCAGAGAGAACACAAAGATGAAATAAAAGCCAAGAGACCAGTGGAGCAATTTTCTACCGTATAATGATACGCGTGCACTCTGGCTCCTCAAAAGAACAGAATCTCACCTAAAGCGGTTCTTAAGAGTTGGGTCATGGGTTAAAGGATTGTTCCCACACTAGCTATACATATATATATATATATATATATATATAATATGTATATAAAAAATATTTGTGCTTTTGTGTCTTTTTTTCCCTCTCCCTCTGCTCCTCTGTGCACCCAAAGCTGATTGACTGGTCCAATTTTCATGTACTAAAACTACATTTCCCAGCATCGCCCTGCTTCTCTTCAGTGCTGCAGGAGCCTTCCACTGCTCTCCTTTGTGCTCCCTGATATAGATGAATCTCAACATGGGCAATTTTACAGATAAGGTGACTATTAATGGTTATGAATGGAGTGTCTATGACCCACTATTTGACTAATATTCATTGCTATTTACAAACTCCACATTTCATTGTCCTTCCTTGGCCACCACGACTTCTCTATATCCACCACTGCTCTGCCATAGCCACTACAGCTCCTCCATGGCCACCACTGCTATGTCATGGCCACTACAGCTCCGCCATGGCCACCACGGCTCCACCATGGCCACCACTCTTATGCTATGGCCACCTCGGCTCCCTATTACCACCATGGCTGCCACTGCTATGCCATGCTGCCATCACTTGGCTACTCCTCCATATCCACCACTGCTATGCCATAGCCACCATGGCTCATCCATATCCACCACTGCTATGCCATAGCCACCATGGCTCATCCATGGCCACCACTGCTATGCCATAGCCACCACGGCTCCTCCATGGCAACTACGGCTCCTCCAAGGCCACGACGGTTCCTCCGTGGCCACCATTGTTATGCTATGGCCACCACAGCTCCCCATTACCACTACAACTCCCCCATGACCGCCACTGCTATGCCATGCTGCCATAACTTGGCCGATTTCTTTTCTGCAGCCTTTGCCATTCCTTTTTTGACTTGGCAGCAGGGCTGTGGAGTCAGTGCCCATTTTGGTAGAGTCAGAATAAAGTGAACTGATTCCAACTCCTAAAATATATAAAAAATTGGGTAAAATAGTTCAGTGCAGTTTGTGTTGATTATTTTTTCATTGAAGTTGTGAAATGTCCTATAAATATCTGTTATATTCTTGATCAAAGGATCTCAGCTTTTAGTTGAGATGAATCTGTGCTGCACTTTCTGTACATGATAAGTGGTGAAGCTGCTCCTCTACAGATAAGGGGAAAACACACTGGGAAGGAAGGAACGTCTGCACTCATCTCCGAACTAGTAGAAAAGGTTCTTCATATTGTAACTCACAATGCTTCAAACATGAGAAGTACAATGATGAATGAGAATAATGAAGGTGAACAGCAGCTAGAAGAAAACTTCAGATTCAGCATGTATGAGATGGAGCCAAAGTCCTGTTGCTGTAACTGAGGAACAAACAGACATTACTACAGAAGAACAGCAAAATGATTCTTTAGAATTAGGTGATCTTGTTGAAGCTGCTTCACATCTAGCTCCAATTTATCACATGCGCAGTGTTGTGCACACGCTGCAGCCGGCAATAAGAGATCATCTGCAAGAGCGACCTGCTGAAACTCTGATTGGCAAAGTGAGGAAATTGGTTATTGCTGCCAGAACCCCTAAAATTGATTTCATCTTGAATAGACGTCCTGGAAAAGGGGCAATTGTCCATCAAGCCACTTGGTGGGACAGCAGTTATTTAGTTACTAAGCGACTGCTTTAGCTGAAACTTTGTTTTGCAGACATGGCCAACGGTCAAGTAACACTAAATGAAGGTCAGTGGACACAGGTGGCTGAATTGAAGGAATTGCTTCATCGCCCATTCAGTGACTAAAAAAATTACAAGCTGAGGGTTTAAATCCCAGCATTTTCATAAAGGAGTGGAAGAACTTGCTGTTTTGCCTGTCCCAAAGAGGAGCTTAGTCACAGATATCATTGCTGCTTCAATGAAGCGGAGAGACATTGCTATCAGAAAATACAATTATTCTGGCAGCTGTTTATGTGGACCCAAGTCATTGTATATTGCTGGATGATCAACAGCTTACTAAAGGAAAAGAAGCTCTGACGGGTAGAGGTTAGAATGAGTGGATGCAGGAAGGCCAAGAGCAAGAGGAGTCGTGTCATCCAGGGCTACTGTTCCCATATCTTCAGCCTCAGCAGATGAGGACTTGTGTCATCCAGTGCTACTGCTCCATATCTTCATCCTCATCAGATTATTATTATTTATTATTATAGCGCCATTAATTCCATGGTGCTTTACAAGTGAAAAAAGGGTATACATGAAAACTAGTACAACAATCATTAACAGTACAAAACAGACTGGTACAGGAGGAGAGAGGACCCTGCCTGCGACGGCTCACATCTACAGGGAATGAGTGAGGGTACAATAGGTAAGGACAGAGCTGGTTGTGAGGATGAGCTGTGTCATCCAGTGTTACTGCTGCCATATCTTCAGCCTCATCAGATGAGGACTTGTGACATCCAGTGCAACTGCTGCCATATCTTCATCCTCATCAGAAGAGGACTTGTGTTAGCCAGTGCTAATGCTGCCATATCTTAATCCTCATCAGATGAGGAATTATGTCATCCAGTGCTACTGCTGCCATATCTTCAGCCTCATCCAATAAGGACTTGTGTCATCCAGTGCTACTGCTCCATATCTTCAGCCCCATCAGTTGAGAATTTGTGTCAACCAGTGCCTTTGCTGCCATATCTTCATCCTAATACGATGAGGAATTGTGTCATCCAGTGCAATTGCTGCCGTATTTTCAGCCTCATCAGAAGAGGATTTGTGTCATCCAGTGCTACTGCTCCATATCTTCATCCTCATCAGAAGAGGATTTGTGTCATCCAGTGCTACTGCTCCATATCTTCAGCCTCATCAGATGAGGATTTATGTCATCCAGGGCTACTGATGCCTTATCTTCATCCTCATCAGATGAGGAATTATGTCATCCTGTGCTACTGCTGCCATATCTTCAGCCTCATCTGATGAGGAATTGTGTTATCCAGTGCTACTGCTGCCATATCTCCATCCTCATCAGATGAGGACTTGTGTCATCCAGTGCCACTGCTGCTGTATCTTCATCCTCATCAGATGAGGAGTTTAATTTTGAAAAGTATTTGGACAGCATGGAGCAATTTCTTTATACCCCAAGATTGTTAGACATGAAGCCCATGTGGTCATCACTTTGCCACCAACACAAGCTAGTGTATACAGGTTGTTTTCCGGCCTTAAAATAATTAAGTCAGATTTGAGGTCATATATGAAGGAGAATCTGATGGAAGTGATACTATTTCTCAGAACAAATTCATAGACTTCACAACTGTTATTCAATATGTTTTGGTTGCAACTGTTTTTTTTTTCCACTTAAAGCAAACCTGTAAGGTCCCCTGAGCACCCAGGACCATGAGCCCTACTGTGTGCATATCTTTAATCCCTGCCTAATAGTCCAAGCATATAGTAGCATAGATAAGGAGATCATGGGCGGTTAGCCTCTCTGAAGCTGAGACGCATACACATGGCGTCAGAGACGCTCAATGCTGAGAGGTACAAAGCCGCACATATGCTGTATAGAGATGCAGATGACGCTGGGCATTGTGATAACACGCTAAGTGGGCCGACTAGCCAGGGAACTAACGCCTTTGCAACTAGTCACATCCCTAATTACCATCTCAAACGGTCTTTATAAATACTTTTTCTATAGATTGGTTTATGTTTGCTGCTATATGCTGGGACTGCTAGGCAGGGATTAGAAATATGCACCCAGAACTGCTCGTGGTCCTGGGTGCACCAGGGACCTGACAGGTTCCCTTTAATGCATAGTGTATTGCATATTTACAATTTATTATAGTTTGTGTTCTAAAGTTGTATTCCAATAAATATATTGTATGTTCTATTTAAATAGCTTCATAATAATGATTACTAGCCTGATATTACCATTTTACGACACTAAATTTATCACTTAGCCATGTATGAGAGAGTTAGAGTCAGAGGATATGGAGTCGGAGGTTTGGCTTACAGACTCTGCAGCCTCCTAGCCAGCACCATACAGCCTCCGAGCAGGGGCACGGCCAGCAGGGGAAGTGTGTGATTGCCATAATAACTGATTGGAGGCTGGAGCCGAACCCAACACGGATTTTCCTAGGTGATGTAACGCTCTGTACCAGATGCCCGGGCACCTCCGCCAGGACACGTAAGCCTGAGCACGTGCAGTGGCTGGTGGAGGGGGGCCCATCATGGTCAGTGCATCTTATTAGCACTGCATGGGCCGCCAAAAATCCAATATCATCCTCAATTGGGCGGCACAGTGGCTCAGTGGTTACCGCTGGGGTCCTGGATTCAAATACCACCAAGGAGAACATCTGCAAGGAGTCTGTATGTTCTCCCCGTGTTTGCGTGGGTTTCCTCCGGGTTCTCCGGTTTCCTCCCACACTCCAAAGACATACAGATAGGGACTCTAGATTGCGAGCCCCAATGGGGACAGTGTTACCAAACTATGTAAAGTGCTGTGGAATTAACCCCTTAACGACCGCGGGCAGTAAAATTACGTCCTAAATGACATAATGTTACTGCCCGCGGTCTGCCGGCGGCAGCATGCTGCGATCGGCACACATCTCAGCTGATTTTCACAGCTGAGATGTGTGCCTGCTAGGCACGAGCAGAATCGTTATCTGCTCGTGCCGATTAACCCCTTATATGGCGCTGTCAATACATGACAGCGCCATTATAAGCGCGATTGCGGTAAGCATTTACTTACCACCCGAAACCGGAAGTCACGTGACGCGATCACGTGACTCCCGATAGTTGTCATGGTAGCACAGGGTCATGTGATGACTCCTGTACTACACATGACTTGGTTTCACTTTCGCTGTGCCCGGGGCACAGCAAAAGAGAAAGACAGCGTATCTGCTGTTTACAGCCTTGTGGCTGTGATCAGCAGATACTGCAGAGCGATCGGAATGCTGATCGCAATAGCCCCCTAGGGGGACTAGTAAAATAAAAAAAAAAAGTTAAAAAATAAGTTTTAAAAAATTAAAAAAAAACAAAAAAACCTAAAAGTTCAAATCACCCCCCATTCGCCCCATTGAAAATTAAAGGGTTAAAAAAATAAAAAATATACACACATTTGGTATCGCCGCGTTCAGAAACGCCCGATCTATCAAAATATAAAATCAATTAATCTGATCAGTAAACGGCGTAGCGGCAAAAAAATTCCAAACGCCAAAACGACGTTTTTTTGTCGCCACAACTTTTGCGCAAAATGCAATAAGAGGCGATCAAAACGTAGCATCTGCGCAAAAATGGTACCGTTAAAAACGTCAGCTCGAGACGCAAAAAATAAGCCGTCATTGAGCCTAAGATCCCGAAAAATGAGAACGCTACGGGTCACGGAATATGGCGTAAAACGTGCGCCACTTTTTTCGGACAAACTTCCGATTTTTTTTTAACCCCTTATATAAAAGTAAACCTATACATGTTTGGTGTCTACGAACTCGCACTGACCTGAGGCATCACACCCACACATCAGTTTTACCATATAGTGAACACAGTGAATAAAATATCTCAAAAACCATAGTGCTATCGCACTTTTTTTGCAATTTTTCAGCATTTGGAATTTTTTTGCCATTTTCTAGTACACAATATGGTAAAACTGATGGTTTCATTTAAAAGTACAGCTCGTTCCGCAAAAAATGAGCCCTCACATGACCATATTGACTGAAAAATAAAAAAGTTACGTCTCTCAGAAAAAGAATGGCGAAAAAAAAAAACGGAAAGCGAAAAATCGGCCGGTCGTGAAAGGGTTAATAGCGCTATATAAATGAATAAATATTATTATTATTAATTGGGTTGGTAAAAATTAATTATCATGAGGAACCTCATCGATCAAAAGACCAAGGAGAACACGTATGGACTGGTGGTGTGCATTACTGCTCAAGTAGAGTGGTTGTGCAGAGTTTAGTTGATGCCTATCCACTTGTTGATCGCTGGGACCCCCCCATATCCTGAGCCCCTGAAAAGCCCTCTTATGGCAGTCGGCCATACACCCCCTCCTCTCCGCTCATTGTCTATGAGACTACTGGAGATAGCCGAGTACAGCAGGTGCAGCTCTGCCACTCAGGAGTCTGGAAAAGCTGGGTGACAAACACTACAGTGCACTGCAAGATCTGCATTGTGACTCCTTTATTGACTATGGACTACAACTCCCAGCATACCCCACCATTCTGTGCGTCCTGTGGCATGCTGGGAATCGTAGTTTATTCACAGCATTAGAGCCACCGCACGCTGCAATGTTTGATGCTTTTTTGGTGCAGTTGGTGAACTTTTAGTTACCACAAATTGCATGTTTTTCCTTCCCCAGTAAAGTCTATGAGATTTCAGATTTGCTGTGCGCATCTGCTGAAGATTGTCCATTTTTTTTGCGTTTTTCACACATTGTGATAAAAAAAACGCATGCATTTTTTATGCGGTTTTGGCCACACGCTGCATATATGTGGTTACTATAGTGCAGTGTGCGGACATAGCCTGACTCTACTGTCCTACGTAGAAAAACAACTCCATACCCACAATAAACATGGCCGACGACGCGCTGTTTACTTCTTCCACGCATGCGTCGTCGCACTAAGCTCCGCCCTTTATACGTTCTTCCGTTGGCGGAGGCGTGGCCTAAAGAGGAACACGCATGTTGTTGGAGCCGGAAGGCTGATCAGGGCTGCAGGTGAGAGCGGTTTAACCCTTTATGGTTCCCGGCTTGTGTATTGTGGGGAGTGGGGTGGTGTTGGGACACTCGTGGGCACGGGGCAATTACAGGGGTGGGAGCAGTACTCGTGCGGGGGGGGGGTGTCAGCGGAGGCTTGTGTGGTGGCGCAGGTACACGGAGGGGCTAATGTCGCACCGTCTGGGGTAGGAAGACTGCAGCCTTGCCACTTTCTCACAGGCTGGGCTGCAGTTTTGCACTATCTCTGTTTGCTGTCAATGAATGGAGCTGAAATCCAGGACGGATCCGTTACCGTTTATCCACTACCTGCGCTGCTCATTGTGCACCGGATGTGACCGGAGTAAACCCGATAAACGGCCATTCATTTATCACCGTGTACAGGAGGGTGGGCGAGGCCGGACCTGCGACCCCTATTGCTCAGTGAGCGGCTCCACCCTAGGCAGCGTTCACACTATTTTTCTGAGCGACTTCTTTAGTTTCCAGAGAGCAGGTTTTGTTGTCGTGTCTGAGCACAGCCTGAGTGGGGTCGCTTTTCCTAGGCAGGGAGTGTGCCACCTGCTGTGTGTCCTGTAAGGCTATGTTCACACTTTTGGTTTTGCCGCGGTTTTCATAATTTATGCAAATTAAAAGCTGCTTTTTACAATACAATCCAAAACTAGGAGAGTACAGAAATCTCATGCACACACAATGTACACAGTGTTGAGCGAGTAGTTACTTGTACTCGCTGTGCTGTTAGCGAGCACTGTCCGCTACTCGCATGAAGAGTACGGCTTTCAGGACACTCACTACTTAGCGAGTATTTCCCATTGACTTACATTGGCTCGCTACGCGTAATGAATATGCGAGTAGCTAACAGCATAGCGAATACGAATAGTCAGCTACTCGCTCAACACTGTACACGCAATACACGTACACACAATGTATATACACTTTACACACTCAATACACGTACACACAATGTATATACACTGTACACACTCAATACACATGTACACACAATGTATATACACTGTACACACTCAATACACATGTGTACACAATGTATATACACTGTACACACTCAATACACATGTACACACAATGTATATACACTTTACAGACTCAATACACGTACACACAATGTATATACACTGTACACACTCAATACACATGTACACACAATGTATATACACTGTGCACTCAATACACATGTACACACAATGTATATACACTGTACACACTCAATACACATGTACACACAATGTATATACACTGTACACACTCAATACACATGTACACACAATGTATATACACTGTACACACTCAATACACATGTACACACAATGTATATACACTGTACACACTCAATACACATGTACACACAATGTATATACACTGTACACACTCAATACACATGTACACACAATGTATATACACTGTACACGCAATACACGTACACACAATGTATATACACTTTACACACTCAATACACGTACACACAATGTATATACACTGTACACACTCAATACACATGTACACACAATGTATATACACTGTACACACTCAATACACATGTACACACAATGTATATACTGTACAGACTCAATACACGTACACACAATGTATATACACTGTACAGACTCAATACACATGTACACACAATGTATATACACTGTACAGACTCAATACACATGTACACACAATGTATATACACTGTACACACTCAATACACATGTACACACAATGTATATACACTGTACACACTCAATACACATGTACACACAATGTATATACACTGTACACACTCAATACACATGTACACACAATGTATATACACTGTACACACACAATACACATGTACACACAATGTATATACACTGTACACACTCAATACACATGTACACACAATGTATATACACTGTACACACTCAATACACATGTACACAATGTATATACACTGTACACACTCAATACACATGTACACAATGTATATACACTGTACACACTCAATACACATGTACACAATGTATATACACTGTACACACTCAATACACATGTACACAATGTATATACACTGTACACTCAATACACATGTACACAATGTATATACACTGTACACTCAATACACATGTACACACAATGTATATACACTGTACACTCAATACACATGTACACACAATGTATATACACTGTACACTCAATACACATGTACACAATGTATATATACTGTACACACTCAATACACATGTACACAATGTATATACACTGTACACACTCAATACACATGTACACACAATGTATATGCACTGTACACTCAATACACATGTACACACAATGTATATACACTGTACACTCAATACACATGTAAACACAATGTATATACACTGTACACACTCAATACACACTGTATACACACTTAATACACATTTACACACACACACCATATATACACACACCATATGTACACACTGTACAAACTCAATACACTCAATACACACTGTACACACAATGTATATACACTGTACACACTCAATTCACACTACATACACACTTAATACACATGTACACACTGTATACACACTTAATACACATTTACACACACCATATGTACACACTGTACACACTATATACACTATACACACACTCTACACATGTACACACTATACACACACTGTACACACTACACATGTACACACTGTACACACTACACATGTACACACTATACACACACTGTACACACTACACATGTACACACTATACACACCAGGGCTGTGGAGTCGGAGTCGTGGAGTCGGAGTCGGAGTCGGAGCTCATTTTGGTGGAGTCGGAGTCGGAGTCGGTATAAAATGCACCGACTCCGACTCCTAAAATATATAATAAATTGGGGACAGGAGTGCAATGCAGAATGTGCTGAATATTTTACTAAATAATAACATTTAGTATAATGCTTATATTTAAGTGAAAAATTTATTGTAGTACAATGTGAACATCAGACATTTAATTGTTTTTATGATACAATAATCAAGATATTTGGATAGAACATAAAATATTTATTGGAATACAACTTTAGAACACAAAAAACTAATAAATTGTAAATATGTAATATATATATATATATATATATATATATATATATATATATATATATATACACACAGTGTATATACACACACAAGATATATATGTAATCTACTGTATATTACATAGTGTATTACATATTTACAATTTATTACAGTTTTTTGTGTTCTAAAGTTGTATCCAATAAATATATTTTATGTTCTATCCAAATATCTTGATTATCGTATCATAAAAATTATTAAATGTCTGATGTTCACATACACATATTCATATACTACAATAAATTTTTCACCTAACTAAGCAATATATGTAGGAGCCGGAGTCGGAGTCGGAGCCGGAGTCGGAGTCGGAGCCGGAGTCGGAGTCGGTGCAAGAGAATTTGAGGAGTCGGAGTCGAAGGTTTGGCTTACCGACTCCACAGCCCTGATACACACACTGTACACACTTAATACACATGTACACACTATATACATACACACACTGTACACACTATACATACACGTGTGTACACACGCTATGTACACACAGACACTGTACACACTCACACTTGATTTTTTTTTCTGAAATGGTAATCTGCTGCGTTTTTGAAAGACGCACCATGTCGGTTCTTTCAGTGGTTTTGCAGGTTTTTTTTCCACCATTGAAAACAATGAGTGCAAACATTATTATTTCTTCGGCGCTCCATTGGGAGACCCAGACGATTGGGTGTATAGCACTGCCTCCGGAGGCCACACAAAGCATTACACTAAAAAGTGTAAGGCCCCTCCCCTTCTGGCTATACACCCCCCGTGGGATCACGGGCTGCTCAGTTTTCAAGCTTTGTGCGAAGGAGGTCAGACATCCACGCATAGCTCCACTGTTTAGTCAGCAGTAGCTGCTGACTATATCGGATGGAAGAAAAGAGGGCCCATACTAGGGCCCCCAGCATGCTCCCTTCTCACCCCATTCCTATTGGCGGTGTTTGTTAAGGTTGAGGTACCCATTGTGGGTACGGAGGCTGGAGCCCACATGCTGCTTTCCTTCCCCATCCCCCTGAGGGCTCTGAGGAAGTGGGATCTTACCGGCCCCCAAGCCCTGAGGCCGGGCTCCATCCACAGACCCGTAGAACCTGCTGGATACGGAGCTGGGTACCGTTCAGGGACAAGGCCCTGCGACTTTGAGGTACTCTGTGTCCCCGTAGGGTCAGGCCGCGCACACTCCAGGCTTGCTGGGTGTGCTAGTGCGCCGGGGACAGTAGCGCTGCGCGCTGGGGTTACAGTCACTACAGATTCTCTGAGGGACTTTATGTGTTGGGGACTGCCGCGCCGGCCGCCCCTGGAGCGGCGGCGCGGCTGAGACTTGTGGTGCGCCGGGGACTTAGCGCCGACCGTGCTTTTACGACGGCGGCGCTTATAAATCTAGTCCCCGGCTTTTGCGGCCTAGCTCCGCTTCGTTCCCGCCCCCACCCTGTCAATCAGGGCAAGGGAGAGACGCTGTACGATAGTCAGCGCCGAGGGCTGGAGTCTGATTTACATACTCCAGCCCTCTCACTGGGCACAGTGGGACGCCAGTTCCCGCTCTTTGTCTGCAGCACGCCCAGGGCCCGCCCCTCTCCACAGGACGCCGGCAGCCATTCCTACATGCAGTCTGGCTGGAGAACGGACACAGGCTCTGGGAGACCCAGACAAGGGATTTCTGGCGACCACACACCCGCGTTAAGCGGGCGGTAAGCAGCACATTAGTGCTGGCCCCACTAGTGCCACAGTGTTATATTGGTGTATTTTTTTCTCTATACCATATATATATATATATATATATTGCACTGTAAGGTCGCTTCTTGGCTGTATACCCTATATTGCTCTGAGGAGATGACAACATGTCATCCGCAAAACGCAAGGGTGCCAAGACACAGGCTGCATACGCTGCTTGTGCCGCTTGTGGGGCTGATCTACCGGCAGGTTCCAAAGACCCCCATTGTGTGCAATGTTCGGTCCCTGTGCCACTTCGTCAGCCGGAGTCTATGGTGGTAGTGGCCCAGGCAGAGTCACCGGTGAACCCTGTCCCGGTGACGGGGACAGAGTTTGCAGTTTTTGCTGACAAGATGTCTGTCACTATGACAAAAATCCTAGAGACCTTGCAGGCCAGGCCGGTCACTCAGACCATGGACACTGCTGCGTCAATGTTTCCCGGTCCCCCTCAGTTGGAGTTAATCCGTGCTTCAAGGGGGTCCCAGGCATCTCAGGCTGAAGGCTCTGACTCAGATGACAGTCCCAGGCAGCCTAAGCGAGCTCGCTGGGAGAGACCCTCCACGTCATCACGCGGATCAGGGTCTCAGCGAGAAGAGTCTCTGCGTGATGAGACAGAGGAGGGTGATCAGGAGTCTAATCCTGACACCGCTCTCAATCTGGATACTCCTGATGGTGACGCCATGGTGAATGACCTTATAGCGGCCATCAATAGACTGTTGGATATTTCTCCCCCAGCCCCTTCAGCAGAAGAGGCAGCTGCAGAGCAGGAGAAGTTCCATTTCAGGTATCCCAAGCGTAAACTGAGTACTTTTCTGGACCACGCTGACTTCAGAGAATCAGTCCAGAAACACCAGGCTTATCCAGACAAGCGTTTCTCCAAACGTCTTAAGGATACACGTTATCCCTTTCCCCCTGACGTGGTCAAACGCTGGACCCAGTGTCCAAAGGTGGATCCCCCAATCTCCAGGCTTGCGGCTAGATCCATAGTTGCAGTGGAGGATGGGGCTTCACTTAAAGATGCCAATGACAGACAGATGGACCTTTGGTTGAAATCTGTCTATGAAGCTATCGGCGCGTCATTTGCTCCAGCATTCGCGGCCGTGTGGGCACTCCAAGCTATTTCAGCTGGTCTGGCACAGGTGGACTCTATCATACGTCCAGCAGTGCCGCAAGTGAAGTCCTTAACTTCGCAAATGTCTGCGTTTGCGACCTATGCTATCAACGCTGTCCTGGACTCTACGAGCCGTACCTCAATGGCGTCTGCCAACTCGGTGGTTTTGCGCAGAGCCTTGTGGTTAAAAGAATGGAAAGCGGATTCTGCTTCCAAAAAATGTTTAACCAGCTTGCCACTATCTGTAGACAGACTGTTTGGTGAGCAATTGGCTGAAATCATTAAACAGTCCAAGGGTAAAGACTCCTCCTTACCCCAGCCCAGATCAAGCAAACCTCAACAAAGGAGGTGGCAGTCGAGGTTTCGGTCCTTTCGAGGCTCCGGCAAGGCCCAATTCTCCTCGTCCAAAGGGACTCAGAGCAAAAGGGCTCAGATTCCTGGCGGGCTCACTCACGCCCCAAGAAAGCAACCGGAGGAACCGCTTCCAAGGCGGCTGCCTCATGACTTTCGGCCTCCTCCCTCCGCATCCTCGGTCGGTGGCAGGCTCTCCCGCTTTTGCGACATTTGGCTGCCACAGGTCAAGGACCGGTGGGTAACAGACATTTTGTCTCACGGGTACAGGATAGAGTTCAGTTCTCGTCCTCCGCCTCGGTTCTTCAGAACTTCCCCACATCCCGACCGAGCAGAGGCTCTTCTGCAGGCGGTGGGCTCACGAAGAGCAGAAGGAGTGGTGATCCCTGTTCCTCTTCAGGAACAAGGGCAAGGTTTTTACTCCAATCTCTTCGTGGTTCCAAAAAAGGACGGCTCGTTCCGTCCTGTTCTGGACCTAAAGCTGCTCAACAAGCATGTGAACGCCAGGCGGTTCCGGATGGAATCCCTCCGCTCAGTCATTGCCTCAATGTCTCAAGGAGATTTCCTTGCATCAATAGACATCAAAGATGCTTATCTCCACGTGCCGATTGCTACAGAGCACCAACGTTTTCTACGTTTTGTGATAGGTCACGAACATCTCCAGTTCGTAGCTCTGCCATTCGGTCTGGCGACAGCCCCACGGGTTTTCACCAAGGTCATGGCGGCAGTGGTAGCAGTCTTGCACTCCCAGGGACACTCGGTGATCCCTTACTTGGACGATCTACTTGTCAAAGCACCCTCTCAAGAGGCATGCCAACACAGCCTGAATGTTGCGCTGGAGACTCTCCAGACTTTCGGGTGGATCATCAACTTTTCAAAGTCAAATCTGTCACCGACTCAATCACTAACGTATCTTGGCATGGAGTTTCATACTCTGCCAGCGATAGTGAAGCTTCCGCTGGACAAGCAGCGGTCACTACAGACAGGGGTACAGTCTCTCCTTCACGGTCAGTCGCACTCCTTAAGGCGCCTCATGCACTTCCTAGGGAAGATGGTGGCAGCAATGGAAGCAGTCCCGTTTGCACAGTTTCATCTGCGCCCACTTCAATGGGACATTCTCCGCCAATGGGACGGGAAGTCAACTTCCCTGGACAGGAAAGTCTCCCTTTCCCAGACGGCCAAGGACTCTCTGCAATGGTGGCTTCTTCCCACCTCATTATCACAGGGAAGATCATTCCTGCCCCCATCCTGGGCAGTGGTCACGACAGACGCAAGTCTGTCAGGGTGGGGAGCAGTTTTTCTCCACCACAGGGCTCAAGGGACGTGGACTCAGCAGGAGTCCACCCTTCAGATCAATGTTCTGGAAATCAGGGCAGTGTATCTAGCCCTACTAGCTTTCCAGCAGTGGCTGGAAGGAAAGCAGATCCGAATTCAGTCGGACAACTCCACAGCGGTGGCATACATCAACCACCAGGGAGGGACACGTAGTCGGCAAGCCTTCCAGGAAGTCCGGCGGATTCTGCTGTGGGTGGAGGACAGAGCATCCACCATATCAGCGGTTCACATCCCGGGCGTAGAAAACTGGGAAGCAGACTTCCTCAGTCGCCAGGGTATGGACGCAGGGGAATGGTCCCTTCACCCGGACGTGTTTCAGGAAATCTGTCGCCGCTGGGGGGTGCCGGACGTCGACCTAATGGCGTCGCGGCACAACAACAAGGTCCCGACGTTCATGGCGCGGTCTCGCGATCAAAGAGCTCTGGCGGCAGACGCCTTAGTGCAAGATTGGTCGCAGTTCCGGCTCCCTTATGTGTTCCCACCTCTGGCACTCTTGCCCAGAGTGCTACGCAAGATCAGATCCGATTGCAGCCGCGTCATACTCGTCGCCCCAGACTGGCCGAGGAGGTCGTGGTACCCGGATCTGTGGCATCTCACGGTCGGCCAACCGTGGGCACTACCAGACCGACCAGACTTACTGTCCCAAGGGCCGTTTTTCCATCGGAATTCTGCGGCCCTGAACCTGACTGTGTGGCCATTGAGTCCTGGATCCTAGCGTCTTCAGGATTATCCCAAGGAGTCGTTGCCACCATGAGACAGGCTAGGAAGTCCACTTCTGCTAAGATCTACCACAGAACGCGGAGGATTTTCTTATCCTGGTGCTCTGCACAAGGAGTATCCCCCTGGCCATTCGCGTTACCTACTTTTCTTTCCTTCCTGCAATCTGGGTTGGAAAAGGGCTTGTCGCTCGGCTCCCTTAAAGGGCAAGTCTCGGCACTATCCGTGTTTTTTCAGAAGCGTCTAGCACGACTTTCTCAGGTGCGCACGTTCCTGCAGGGGGTTTGTCATATAGTCCCTCCGTACAAGCGGCCGTTAGATCCATGGGATCTAAACAGGGTACTAGTTGCTCTCCAGAAGCCGCCCTTCGAGCCTCTGAGGGATGTTTCACTTTCTCGTCTCTCACAGAAAGTGGTCTTTCTAGTGGCGGTCACGTCTCTTCGGAGAGTGTCTGAGCTAGCAGCACTGTCATCCAAGGCTCCCTTCCTGGTGTTCCACCAGGACAAGGTAGTGCTGCGCCCCATTCAGGAGTTTCTCCCTAAGGTGGTATCCTCTTTTCATCTTAATCAGGATATCTCCTTGCCTTCCTTTTGTCCTCATCCAGTTCTTCGGTATGAAAAGGATTTACATTTGTTAGATCTGGTGAGAGCACTCAGAATCTACATTTCCCGCACGGCGCCCCTGCGCCGCTCGGATGCACTCTTTGTCCTTGTCGCTGGTAAGCGCAAAGGGTCGCAGGCTTCAAAAGCCACCCTGGCTCGATGGATCAAAGAACCAATTCTTGAAGCCTACCGTTCTGCTGGGCTTCCGGTTCCATCAGGGCTGAAGGCCCACTCTACCAGAGCCGTGGGTGCGTCCTGGGCATTACGACACCAGGCTACGGCTCAACAGGTGTGCCAGGCAGCTACCTGGTCGAGTCTGCACACTTTCACCAAACATTATCAGGTGCATACCTATGCTTCGGCGGACGCCAGCCTAGGTAGAAGAGTCCTGCAGGCGGCAGTTACCTCCCCGTAGGGGAAGGCTGTCTTCGCAGCTCTAACATGAGGTATTTCTTTACCCACCCAGGGACTGCTTTTGGACGTCCCAATCGTCTGGGTCTCCCAATGGAGCGCCGAAGAAGAAGGGAATTTTGTTACTTACCGTAAATTCCTTTTCTTCTAGCTCCTATTGGGAGACCCAGCACCCGCCCTGTTGTCCTTCGGGATTGTTGGTTTTTTTCGGGTACACATGTTGTTCATGTTGAACGGTTTTCAGTTCTCCGATGTTACTTCGGAGTGAATTTGTTTAAACCAGTTATTGGCTTTCCTCCTTCTTGCTTTAGCACTAAAACTGAGCAGCCCGTGATCCCACGGGGGGTGTATAGCCAGAAGGGGAGGGGCCTTACACTTTTTAGTGTAATGCTTTGTGTGGCCTCCGGAGGCAGTGCTATACACCCAATCGTCTTGGTCTCCCAATAGGAGCTAGAAGAAAAGGAATTTACGGTAAGTAACAAAATTCCCTTCTTTTTTTTTATTGCTGCTTTTGTAGTGAATGAAAAACTAACTTTATTAAACATGTAATGTAAAGAAATAACACACCAATACTGCTGCTAAAAATTGCAATAAAATCATAGTAAGCCTGCTTTTAGGAAGCAGCTTTTTTTTTTTTTTTAACTGCCAAGAGAGCAGGTTTTGCTGCAGCAAAAAAAAAAAAAGGAACGTGTGAACATAACCAAAGCTGTTTGCTATGAAGCTTGCAAGTGCTGCTCTAAGGCCGGCTTCTCACTTGCGAGTTTCTCGCAGTAGAGCAATGTGAGAAAATCTCGCATTGGAATCGGACACATGTTAGTGAATGATTCAGCTCTCATCTGCGATTTTTTTTTTTTTTTTTTTTTTTTTTCCCCTCAGTCCAAATCAGACTGAGAAAAAAATCGCAGCATGCTGCTTTTTTGCGAGTTTCTACAGCGAGTCTCTCCAATGCAAGTCTATGGGAGCGTGTAAATAATCGGATGTCACGGGACGGCACTCACACCATCCTAGTGACATCCGATTTTCTAAATACATTCTCGCATGTGTCACAAAGCACTGGAAACGAGTGATGTGTCACAATGTCTGCCAATCACTATTCTCTGTCAGTCGGTCTTTATTCTCTCTCTGTCGGTCGGTCACCATCTCTGTCCCTCACTCTCTGTCCATATCGGTCTATCCCTCTCCCCCCCCCCCCTCTCTCATACTCACCGATCACCGGCGCGGCGCTGCACGGCGTTCACACTGCTCCGGCGGCTTCTCCTCTTTTGAAAAAGCCGGCCGCTCATTATTCAATCTCGTATTCCCTGCTTTACCCCCCCCCCCCCCCCCCGGCACCGGTACCTATGATTGGTTGCAGTCAGACACGTCCCCACGGCTGAGTGACAGCTGTCTCTCTGCAACCAATCACAGCAGCCAGTGGGCGTGTCTATGCTGTGCAGTAAAATAAATAAATGATTTAAAAAAACGGCGTGCGGTCCCCCCCAATTCTAATACCAGCCAGATAAAGCCATACAGCTGGAGGCTGGTATTCTCAGGATGGGGAGCTGCACGTTATGGGGAGCCCCCAGCCTAACAATATCAGCCAGCAGCCGCCCAGAATTGCCGCATACATTATATGCGACTGTTCTGGGACTGTACCCGGCTCTTCCCGATTTGCCCTGGTGCGTTGGCAATCGGGGTAATAAGGAGTTAATGGCAGCCCATAGCTGCCACTAAATCCTAGATTAATCATTGCAGGCGTCTGAGACACCCCCAATGATTAACCTGTAAATTAAAGTTAATAAACACACACAGTGAAAAAATCCTTTATTTGAAATAATAAACAATAACAAAGACCCTCGTTCACCACTTTATTAAGTCCCCAAAAAACCCATCCATGTCCGATGTAATCCACGAAGGTCCCGCGTCGCTTCCAGCTCTGCTACATGAAGGTGACAAGAGCTGCAGAAGACACCGCCGCTCCTGTCAGCTCCACGCAGCAACTGAGGTGAGTAGCGCGATCAGCGATGATGTCACTCAGGTAACTCGTGGCCACCGCTGGATCCTCCAACAGTGACAGCAAGTCGCCTGAGTGACAGCGATGAAGTCACAGGTGAGTTGCGGTCACGGGGGGAGGATCCAGCTAGCCGCGGGTAACCTGAGTGATAGCAGCGCTAATTGCGCTGCTCACTGCAGTCACTCAGGGGATTAGCGGTCACCGGTGAGTCCTTCACGGGTGACCGCGAATCAGGACGCGACACAGACAGAGCCGCGGCATGACAATGAAGTCGTGTGAAGTTCACCTGAGTTCATTCTGATCGTGCGGCTCTGTCTGTGTCTGCTGTCATCTGCCATTCAGCTCTGCTACATGGCTGTCTGTGGCTGCTGTCAGCGGCCATGTAGCAGAGCTGAATAGCAGATGACAGCTGCTGAGGAAAAAAAGGATCACACACGGATCACACACGCACTGCAATCATGAGAAACATCTCAGGATCGCAGTGCAGTTGCGTTGCACTCGGACCCAACGTGAACTAAAATCAGCCGAGTTTTTTTCAGCCAACTCGGACCGATTTTACTCGCATAGATGTGTTTCCAGCCTAAACCATCCAACCTCAGTGATCTCTGCACTTCTCCGATGCGGCAGAGCTGGTTGTTGGGGCCACACTGCCAGTCGTGAAGATCTCACCGTCCTAGGGGAGCAGGAAGCTCCTGAAGCCGGGATCTTGGGACGATCCCTTTAGTTTGAGCAGCCAATTCAAACTCCTGGTCAATGCTCTTGTGAAGGGTGGAGGCAGGAAATGGTGAGAAATAACACGGACTGGAACATCTTTAATGGGAACCTGTCACGAGGTGTTTCCCTTACGAGCTGTGGCCTCCACCAGTGAGCTCTTATATACACCATTCTACAGTGGTTTGTCAGTAAGAGATATATTCATATGAATAGGGTAAAAATAATAAACAGATTCCGCTCCCAGAAGCGGTGGAGCCCTTCAGTGCGACCCGTGTAGGATCCGCAGGGGCGCTGCAGTGTGTCTCCATTTGATATTTTTAATCAGTCCACATCAGACAACCCCTGTAAGTTTATTAGCTTTGGTTTTGTAGGACTTTATGTAACCGTTGATCTCTTTTACAGAAGTAGAGCCCCCCCCACCCCTGAGACTCCGTCCAGCACCTGCAGCAATGGTAACGTTGGTGTTTTTTCTTACTTTGTGATCATAATTCTGTTTTATGGCTTTTTATAAAAGTCTCATTTAGAAAAAAAAACCCCACAATTTTCAACATTTTTTTTTTGTATGAAAATTATTTCCAAAAAGGACTGATGTCACACGAAAGGCATTTTTTTTCCCATGGGTCCATTGATTTTAAAGGGAAGCTGTCACCACTTTTTCGGCCTATAAGCTGCGGCCACTACCACCGGGCTCTTATATACAGCATTCTAACATGCCGTATATAAGAGCCCAGGCCGCTGTCTAGAACATAAAAATCACTTTATAATACTTATCTAGAAGGTCGCTCCGGTGCACAACAGTCGGATGAGTGGCGCCGTTCTCCGGGACAGGCGCCTCCCCTTTCGGCCATCTTTGTCTTCCTTATTCTGAAGCCGCGGTGCATGACGCGCCTACGTCATCCACACTCACTGGTGGTGGCCGCAGCTCATAGGCCAAAAAAGTGGTGACAGGTTTCCTTTAAGGGTAAATTAATTTTTGACTTTTGGGTCATTGTCATCAACAGAAGATGATGGTTTTCCTGAAGCATCTTTTCTGCCATCTTCTTGAATAAAGGATTGGGCATGCTGCATTTCCAACATGTCTAATCCTTTTGGGTTTTTTTTTGGTGCAGATATTTAAGTAAGCCTTCAGAGGTGTGACAGCGGCTATTTTCCTCATTCTGAATGCATGCACACTTAGCCGAGCATACGTGTGTATGGGATGTCTGGTCCAGCAGCTGTCCGTATAGATATATATATAGATATACAGTGCCTACAAGTAGTATTCAACCCCCTGCAGATTTAGCAGGTTTGATAAGATGCAAATAAGTTAGAGCCTGCAAACTTCAAACAAGAGCAGGATTTATTAACAGATGCATAAATCTTACAAACCAACAAATTATGTTGCTCAGTTAAATTTTAATACATTTTCAACATAAAAGTGTGGGTCAATTATTATTCAACCCCTAGGTTTAATATTTTGTGGAATAACCCTTGTTTGCAATTACAGCTAATAATCGTCTTTTATAAGACCTGATCAGGCCGGCACAGGTCTCTGGAGTTATCTTGGCCCACTCCTCCATGCAGATCTTCTCCAAGTTATCTAGGTTCTTTGGGTGTCTCATGTGGACTTTAATCTTGAGCTCCTTCCACAAGTTTTCAATTGGGTTAAGGTCAGGAGACTGACTAGGCCACTGAAACACCTTGATTTTTTCCCCTCTTGAACCAGGCCTTGGTTTTCTTGCCTATGTGCTTTGGGTCGTTGTCTTGTTGGAAGATGAAATGACGACCCATCTTAAGATCCTTGATGGAGGAGCGGAGGTTCTTGGCCAAAATCTCCAGGTAGGCCGTGCTATCCATCTTCCCATGGATGCAGACCAGATGGCCAGGCCCCTTGGCTGAGAAACAGCCCCACAGCATGATGCTGCCACCACCATGCTTGACTGTAGGGATGGTATTCTTGGGGTCGTATGCAGTGCCATCCAGTCTCCAAACGTCACGTGTGTGGTTGGCACCAAAGATCTCGATCTTGGTCTCATCAGACCAGAGAACCTTGAACCAGTCTGTCTCAGAGTCCTCCAAGTGATCATGAGCAAACTGTAGACGAGCCTTGACATGACGCTTTGAAAGTAAAGGTACCTTACGGGCTCGTCTGGAACGGAGACCATTGCGGTGGAGTACGTTACTTATGGTATTGACTGAAACCAATGTCCCCACTGCCATGACATCTTCCCGGAGCTCCTTCCTTGTTGTCCTTGGGTTAGCCTTGACTCTTCGGACAAGCCTGGCCTCGGCACGGGTGGAAACTTTCAAAGGCTGTCCAGGCCGTTGAAGGCTAACAGTAGTTCCATAAGCCTTCCACTTCCGGATGATGCTCCCAACAGTGGAGACAGGTAGGCCCAGCTCCTTGGAAAGGGTTTTGTACCCCTTGCCAGCCTTGTGACCCTCCACGATCTTGTCTCTGATGGCCTTGGAATGCTCCTTTGTCTTTCCCATGTTGACCAAGTATGAGTGCTGTTCACAAGTTTGGGGAGGGTCTTAATTAGTCAGAAAAGGCTGGAAAAAGAGATAATTAATCCAAACATGTGAAGCTCATTGTTCTTTGTGCCTGAAATACTTCTTAATACTTTAGGGGAACCAAACAGAATTCTTGTGGTTTGAGGGGTTGAATAATAAATGACCCTCTGAATAAACTTTTCACAATTTAAAAAAAAAAAAAATAAAGAAAAGAAATAACATTCTTTTTTGCTGCAGTGCATTTCACACTTCCAGGCTGATCTACAGTCCAAATGTCACAATGCCAAGTTAATTCCGAATGTGTAAACCTGCTAAATCTGCAGGGGGTTGAATACTACTTGTAGGCACTGTGTATATATATATGGCCAGCTGGTTAAAGGCTGAGTGGAACTTTGGCTGGACGCCATATTGTCCAGAGAAGGTATCATTACCCCCCCATTGTCTTGATGTCTTCACTTTATAAGTCTGTCTTCAGGTAGTAGTGTTGTCTTTGCTGTGACATCTGTTGAATGATGAGAGTTGTGGTTTCGTCACAGGCTTCTGTATTAGATATGAAGTCCAAAGAAGAGAAGGATGCCGAGCTGGACCGGAAGATCGAAGCTCTGAAGAAGAAGAATGAGGCCATCGTCAGGAGACACCAGGTCGGTGCACACGGGGTGTTGTGCAATCTGTGCAGGGTGTGCTGCTTCCCAGCCTTTATTAAAAAGCCTGGGTGATGATTCTACTAGGTGGAGGTGAAGCTATAAAAAAGATTATATACTATATATATGTAGTAGATGGCGTGAACGGCCCAGGGCATCTCATGTGTTTTTTTTTTTTTTTTTTTTTTAAACGGATGAAAAAATGACACCAATGATTGTGTGCTGTGGCCAGTGCGGTTATGGTGATACAAAATGTTATGCAGTTTGTTTTACTACTTGAAAATTAAATGGGCGAGGGGGATAATTGGTTTGTGCACGATATTATGACAGCCATAAGTTTTTTTTGTTTTTGTTGTTTTTTTTTTGTTTTTTTACTGTTTGGTTGATACAGCTCTACCAGGCTTTTATTTATTATTTTTTTTTTTTTAAATGCATGGCAAGCTTTAGTTTTTACTTGTAAACTTTAGGGTGTCTATAAACTTTCCAATCTATTCGAGCTATAGTGACCAAAACCAGCAATTTGTCCAATTTTTTTTCTTCTTTAAACATTTTTTTTATTTATTTATTTTCTTTTTTAACAAGTAGTTTTCATTGTTTTCTGTTGTTCATTAGCCTCCATTACACTGTGCACGTTACTGTAAAACTAAATTACTGATCTCCTATGAGGTGTACAGACATGGCAGACACTCAGGTCTGTAGTAGATGACAGTTCTAGCTTGAGGTGTAGATAGATTATTTTTATAATTAACCTCTCCACTTAGGAAAAAACATTATTTTCTACAAGCCCCTCGATCTTTCTTTGTCGCTCCATTGGGAGACCCAGACAATTGGGTGTATAGCTATTGCCTCTGGAGGCCACACAAAGTATTACACTTAAAAGTGTAAGGCCCCTCCCCTTCTGGCTATACACCCCCAGTGGGATCACTGGCTCACCAGTTTTGTGCTTTGTGCGAAGGAGGCAACACATCCACGCATAGCTCCACTTTTTAGTCAGCAGCAGCTGCTGACTATGTCGGATGGAAGAAAAGAGGACACATATAGTGTCCCCAGCATGCTCCCTTCTCACCCCACTGTATGTCGGAGGTGTTTGTAAGGTTGAGGTACCCATTGCGGGTACGGCGGCAGGAGCCCACATGCTGATTCCTTCCCCATCCCTTTTTACAGGGCTCTGGGTGAAGTGGGATTTACCGGTCTCCAGGCACTGAGACCGTGCTCCATCTACAGCCCCTGGAGAAGATGCTGGATGGAGCGGAGTACATCAGGGACATGGCCCTGCTTCCTCAAGGTACTCTGTGTCCCCGTGCATTTGGCGCTCACACCGCAGCATGCTGGGTGTTGTAGTGCGCCAGGGGACATCAGCGCTGCGGCGCCTGTGCCATGGCCTCATTCAGCTTTGCTGAAGCAGGCTCACTTATGGGAATTGGTCGCGCCGGCCGCTGGGACTGCGGCGCGGCTGGCACTTGTAGTGCGCCGGGGACTTCAGCGCGGCCTGCGCTTTTACGGCGGCCGCGCTGATAACTAGAGTCCCCGGCTTTTGCGGCCTGCTTCCGTTCGTTCCCGCCCCCAGACCTGCCAGTCAGGAGAGGGGCGGGACGCTGGCCACTTCCAGGAATCGGTCGCGCCGGCCGCTGGCAGCGGCGCGGCTGGCACTTGTGGTGCGCCGGGGACTTCAGCGCGGCCCGCGCTTTTACGGCGGCCGCGCTGATAACTAGAGTCCCCGGCTTTTGCGGCCTGCTTCCGTTCGTTCCCGCCCCCAGACCTGCCAGTCAGGAGAGGGGCGGGACGCTGGCCACTTCTATGAATCGGTCGCGCCGGCCGCTGGAACTGCGGCGCGGCTGGCACTTGTGGTGCGCCGGGGACTTCAGCGCGGCCCGCGCTTTTACGGCGGCCGCGCTGTTAACTCGAGTCCCCGGCTTCTGGGCCTAGTCTCCCTTCGTTACCGCCCACAGCCCTGACAGTCAGGGTAGGGGCGTGACGCTGCATAGAGCAGAGCTGAGAGCTGGAGTATGTTTTGCATACTCCACCCCTCTCACTGTGTGCACTGTGAATCCGGATTCCCGCACTTTCTCAGGCACGCCCACGGCTTCCTTCTCTACAAGGACACCGGCAGCCATTAGTGTCAGTTTCTGTATGATACAGAGACAAGTGTGGAAGACCCTGGCATTCTGATAGTCACACAATCGCTGTAACAGGCGTTAAGCAGCACCTGTGGTGCTAACCCCACTAGTGCAGAAGTGCACTTATAGTTATCAGCATATTCTCTGTGTAAAACAAAGGTGCAGAACCACATGTTTTTCTATACAGCTGGTACAGCATGTACGGCTATACGGCCGGCAGGTACATAGACTCCCATTGTATGCACTAATGGCCAGGGGATGAGGACGGTGTCTGCAGTATTTACTGACAGTTTTTCTGAGACTGTGGCTATGATACTAGAAGCCTAGCAGTCCGGACATGTCTCTCACAATATGGGCACTGTTGAATCATTGATCCATGGCCCCCCTCAGTGTGAATAACTAACAGCTCCGGGAATGTCACACGCATCCCAGAGTCACGGCTCTGCACGGACGTCAGTCCCAGACAGCCTAAGTGGGCTCGCTATGAGCGGCCTCGGTTTCATCAGGGTCCTAACAGAAGGACTCGCTGTGTAATGAGGCGGAAGTAGCGGCTCAGGATTCTGATCCTGAGACCGCTCTCAATCTGGATACACCTGATTGTGACGCCATAGTAAATAATCTTATAGCGTCCATCTATAGAATGTGGGTTATTTCTCACAGCTCCTCCAGTGGAGGAGTCAGCTTCACGTATTTTTCTGGACCACTCTGCCTTCAGAGAGGCAGTCCAGGAACACCACGCTTATCCAGATATGCGCTTCTCCAAACTGCTTAGGATACACGTTATCCCTGTCCCCTGACTTGGTCAAGGACTGGACCCAATGTCCCGAGCGGCATCCTCCAATCTCCAGGCTTGTAGCTAGATCCATAGTTGCAGTGGGAGATGGAACTGCAAACTCAAAGATGCCACTGACAGACAGATGGATCTCTGGTCGAAAGCCATCTATGAGGCTGTCGGCGCACCGTTGGCTCCGGCATTCTCTCCCTTGGGGCACTCCAAGCTATTTCAGCTTGTCTTACACAGATTGACACGGTTACACGTACATCTGTGCCGCAGGTGGCATCCTTAACCTCTCAAATGTCTGCATTTGTTTCTTACGCGATTCAGGTTGTCCTGGACTCTGCGAACCGTGCGGCGGTAGCCTCCGCTACTCCGTGTTTTTAAGCAGAGCCTGGTCTGCTCGTTAAGTGAATGGAAGGCAGATTCTGCTTCCAAAAAAGGTTGCCTAACCAGTTGCCTTTTTCTGCTGACCGACTGTTTGGTGAGCGTTGGATGTAACCATCAAACAGTCCAGGGGTAAGGATTCATCCTTTCCTCAGCCCGGACACAACAAACCCCAACAGAGCAAGAGGCAGTCGGGGTTTTCGGCCTTTTCGAGGCTCGGGCAGGTCCCATTTTTCCTCGTCCAATGTGGACTCAAAAGGATCAGAGGAGCTAAGATTCTTAGCGGGCTCAGTCTCGCCCAAAAAAGCGACAGTCTGAAAACCCGCTTCCAAGGCGGCTTCCTCATGACTTGCGGCCTCGGTCGGTAGCAGGCTCTCCCGCCTTGGCGATATTTAGCTGCCATAGGTCAATGACCATTGAGTGTGAGACATTCTGTCTCACGGGTACAGGATAGAGCTCACTTCTCGTCCTCCAACTCGATTCTTCAGAATTTCTCCACCTCCCGGCCGGGCCGCTGCTCTTCTGCAAACAGGGTGCACTCTATAGGCAGAAAGAGTGATGACCCCCGTTCCTCTTCAGGAACAAGGTCACGGTTTTTACCCCAAATTCTTTGCGGTACCTATAACAACGGGCCGTTCCGTCCCGTTCTGGATCTAAAAATGCTCAACAAGCTCGTGGACACCAGGCGGTTCCGGATGGAATCCCTCCGCCATGTCATCGCCTCAAGGTCCCAAGGATATTTCCTAGCATCATTAGGCATCAAGGATGCTTATCCACACGTGCCGATTGATCCAGAGCACTAGCGTTTCTACGCTTCGTTATAGGAGACGAACACCCTCTGTTCGTAGCTCTACCTTCCGGCTAGCGACAGTCCAACTGGTCTTCGCCAAGGTCAGGGCAGCAGTAGTCACAGTCCTGCACTCTCAGGGTCACTCTGTGGTCCCGTATTTAGACGATCTACTTGTCAAGGCACTCTCTTAGGAAACATGCCAACACTGCCCGAACGTTGCGCTGGAGACTCTCTAGAGTTTTGGGTGGATCATCAACTTTTTAAAGTCAGATCCGACCCCGACCCTATCGATAACATATCTAGGCATAGAGTTTCTTACTCTCTCAGCGATAGTGAAGCTGCCGCTAGACAAACAGCATTCACTACGGGCTGCAAGCTCTTCTTTAAGAACCAGTCGCACACATTGAGACGCCTCATGCACTTCCTACGTAAGATGGTAGCAATGGAGGCAGTTCCTTTCGCGCAGTTTTACTGCGTCCACTACAATGGGACATTCTCCGCCAATGGGACGAGGAGTCGACGTCCCTCAACAGAGTCGTCGTTCTTTCTCAGGCGGCCAAGGAATCTCTACGGTGGTGGCTTCTTCTCACCTCTTGGTCAAAAAGAAGGTCCTTCCTATCCCCGTCCTGGGCGATAGTTACGACAGACGCGAGTCTATCAGGGTGGGGAGCAGTTTTTCTCCACTACAGCGCTCAGGGTACGTGGACTCAGCAAGAGTCCACTCTTCAGATCAATGTTCTTGAACACAGAGCAGTGTATCTTGCCCTACAATCCTTCCAACAGCGGCTGGAAAGCAAGCATATCCGACTTCAGTCGGACAGCTCCACAGCGGTGGCATACATCAACCACCAAGGAAGAACGCGCAACCGGCAAGCCTTTCCGTTAGTCCGGCAGGTTCTGATGTGGGTGGAAGACACGGCATCCACCATATCCACAATTCACATCCCAAGTGTGGAAACTAGGAAGCTGACTTCCTAAGTCGCTGAGGTGTGGCCGAAAGAGTATGGTCTCCTCACCCGGACGGGTTTCAGGAGATCTGGCGCCGCTGACAGAGGCCGGACGTCGATCTAATGGCGTCACGGCACAACAACAATGTGCCAGCTTCATGGCACGGTTTCACAATCATCGAGCTCTGGCGGCAAACGCCTTAGTTCAGCATTGGTCGCAGTTCCAGCTACCTTAGGTGCCACCTCTGGCATTGTTGCCCAGAGTACTGCGCTAGATCAAGACCGACTGCGGCCGCGCCATCCTCGTCGCTACAAATTGGCCGAGGATGTTGTGGTACTCGGTTCTGTGGTGCCTCACGGTAGGCTAACCGGGGGCACTACCAGACCAATCAGACTGGCTGTCTCAAGGGCCATTCTTCCATTTGAATTCTACGGCCCTCAACCGGATGGTGTGGCATTGAGTCCTGGAACCTAGTGTCGTCAGGATTACCTCAGGACGTGGTTGCCACCATGAGACAGGCTAGCATACCAACGTCCGCCAAGATTGACCACAGGACGTGGAAGATGTTCTTATCTCGGTGCTCGGCGCAGGGTGTTTCTCCCTGGCCGGTTGCATCGTCTATGTTTCCTTCCTTCCTGCAATCTAGGTAGGAAAATGGGTTGTCGCTCAGTTCCCTTTAGGGACAAGTCTCAGCGCTATCTGTATTTTTTCAGAAACGACGACTTCCTCAGGTACGCACGTTCCTACGGGGAGTTTGTCTTCTCAGCACTCCGTACAAGCGGCCGTTAGAGCCCTGAGATCTGAACAAGGTTCTAATTGCTCTCCAGATGCCGCCTTTCGAGCCTTTGAAGGATGTCTCCCTTCCCGTTTTTCACGGGAAGTGGCCTTCTAGTAACGGTCTCGTCTCTTAGGAGAGTTTCCGAGCTAGCAACGCTCTCATACAAACTCCCTTCCTGGTCCTTCACCAGGACAGGGTAGTTCTGCGTCCGGTTCCGGAATTTCTCCCTAAGGTGGTATCCCATTTTCATATCAATCAGGATATCACCTCACCTTCTTTGTGTCCTCGTCCAGTCCATCAATTTCAGAAGGATTTGCATCTGTTGGTTCTGGTGAGAGCACTCAGGTTCTACTTCCCGCATGGCGCTCCTGCGCCACCCGGATGCACTCTTTGTCCTTGTCGCTGGTCGGCGTAAACAGTCGCAAGCTTCCAGATCCACCCTTGCTCGGGGGCTCGAGGAACCAATTCTTGAAACCTACAGTTCTACTGGGCTTCTGGTTCTCTCAAGGCCGAAGGCCCATTCTACCAGAGCCGTGGGTGCATCCTGGGCATTACGGCACCAGGCTACGGCTCAGCAGGTGTGTCAGGCACCCACCTGGTCGAGTCTACTTACTTTTACCAAGCATTATCAGATGCATACCTACGCTTCGGCAGACGCCAGCCTAGGTAGATAAGTCATTTAGGCGGCGGTTGGCCACCTGTAGGAGAGGGCCGTTTGACGGCCCTATCATGAGGTATTCTTTTACCCACCCAGGGATTGCTTTTGGACATCCCAATTGTCTGGGTCTCCCAATGGAGCGACAAAGAAGAAGGGAATTTTGTTTACTTACCGTAAATTCCTTTTCTTCTAGCTCCAATTGGGAGACCCAGCACCCGCCCTGTTTTCTCGGGGTTTTTCTGTTTTTTCGGGTACACATGTTGTTCATGTGGTATGGTTCAGTTCTCCGATGTTTCCTCGGATTGAATTGGTCTTTAAACCAGTTATTGGCTTTCCTCCTTCTTGCTTTGGCACTAAAACTGGTGAGCCAGTGATCCCACTGGGGGTGTATAGCCAGAAGGGGAGGGGCCTTACACTTTTAAGTGTAATACTTTGTGTGGCCTCCAGAGGCAATAGCTATACACCCAATTGTCTGGGTCTCCCAATTGGAGCTAGAAGAAAAGGAATTTACGGTAAGTAAACAAAATTCCCTTCTTTCCCACCCCTCGATCCTTTCCCACCACTCAATCCTTTCCCACCCCTTGATCCTTTCCCACCCCTCGATCCTTTCCCTTCCCCCCCTCGATCCTTTCCCTTCCCCCCTCGATCCTTTCCCTTCCCCCTCGATTCTTTCCCTTCCCCCCTCGATTCTTTCCCTTCCCCCCTCGATTCTTTCCCTTCCCCCCTCGATTCTTTCCCTTCCCCCCTCGATTCTTTCCCTCCCCCCCCTCGATTCTTTCCCTCCCCCCCTCGATTCTTCCCCCCCCCCCCTCGATTCTTTCCCTTCCCCCCCTCGATCCTTTCTCTTCCCCCCCCCTCGATCCTTTCCCTTCCCCCCCTCGATCCTTTCCCTTCCCCCCCTCGATCCTTTCCCTTCCCCCCCCCCCTCGATCCTTTCCCTTCCCCCCCCCTCGATCCTTTCCCTTCCCCCCCTCGATCCTTTCCCTTCCCCCCCTCGATCCTTTCCCTTCCCCCCCCCCCTCGATCCTTTCCCTTCCCCCCCTCGATCCTTTCCCTTCCCCCCCTCGATCCTTTCCCTCCCCCCCCTCGATCCTTTCCCTTCCCCCCCTCGATCCTTTCCCTTCCCCCCCTCGATCCTTTCCCTTCCCCCCCTCGATCCTTTCCCTTTCCCCCCTCGATCCTTTCCCTTTCCCCCCTCGATCCTTTCCCTTCCCCCCTCGATCCTTTCCCTTCCCCCCTCGATTCTTTCCCTTCCCCCCTCGATTCTTTCCCTCCCCCCCCCTCGATTCTTTCCCTCCCCCCCTCGATTCTTCCCCCCCCTCGATTCTTTCCCTTCCCCCCTCGATCCTTTCTCTTCCCCCCCCCCTCGATCCTTTCCCTTCCCCCCCCCTCGATCCTTTCCCTTCCCCCCCCCTCGATCCTTTCCCTTCCCCCCCTCGATCCTTTCCCTTCCCCTCCCCTCGATCCTTTCCCTTCCCCCCCTCGATCCTTTCCCTTCCCCCCCTCGATCCTTTCCCTTCCCCCCCTTGATCCTTTCCCTTCCCCCCCCCCTCGATCCTTTCCCTCCCCCCCCTCGATCCTTTCCCTTCCCCCCCTCGATCCTTTCCCTTTCCCCCCTCGATCCTTTCCCTTTCCCCCCTCGATCCTTTCCCTTTCCCCCCTCGATCCTTTCCCTTCCCCCCTCGATCCTTTCCCTTCCCCCCCTCGATCCTTTCCCTTCCCCCCCCCTCGATCCTTTCCCTTCCCCCCCCCTCGATCCTTTCCCTTCCCCCCCCTCGATCCTTTCCCTCCCCCCCCTCGATCCTTTCCCTTTCCCCCCCCTCGATCCTTTCCCTTTCCCCCCCTCGATCCTTTCCCTTTCCCCCCCTCGATCCTTTCCCTTTCCCCCCCCCTCGATCCTTTCCCTTTCCCCCCCCTCGATCCTTTCCCTTTCCACCCCTCTATCCTTTCCCTTTTCCCCCTTCTCGATCCTTTCCCTCCCCCCCCCCCTTCTCGATCCTTTCCCTTCCGGCCCCCCCTCGATTCTTTCCCTCCCTCCACTCAATCCTCCTCCCCGCCCCCCCTCGATCTTTTATCCTCCTTATGGGGTATCAAAGAATAGGCCAGTATTTTTCGGTTTTGCATAGTCAGGATCATGAAGTCACATCTATCAAGTCCCCCTTGACTGTTGGCATTAAAAGTATTCAGGTCTTTGTAAATGATGTGCAATTGTGCCAGAAAACCGTCTGAATTTCATAATTATTACGCCCCGTCAGCGTATACTGCTGCGCCCTAACATGTAACCTTCTCTGACCCTCAGATGATTGAGGAGGACCGCAGAATGGCCGAACAAGAGGGAATTGCTGTAACCACCCCAAGAAAAGCCAAACACCTGGACGGCGAGCCGGACAAGGCCCGGAAAGAGAAGGAGAATTTCTCCATCACTCTCGATGTTTCTGCTGGGGTGAGAGACTAATGAAGGGCTCTGTACACACCATGTGTAGGGCGGCCTTTATAAGATACATAGAGCAGCAAGTGGGTCTGAGGTTTAGCTCAATTCAGAAGAAAACCAGATTCTTGTTATACATCCATCATGTTGGGAGACAATCGATGAAGCACAAATCCCGTTTTGTCCGTATTCGTGATGAGCAAGCACTCCTATGCTTGGGTCTTTTAACAAGCAGTTGGACGCTCGGACGGGCACGACTCGTGTACCGAGTATAATGGAAGTCAATGGGAAACTCAAACATTTTTCCAGGAGGTCTTGTGAAAAAAAAAAAAAAAAGGCTCAAGTTAGTTCCCCATTGACTTCCATTATACCCGAGTTGAGCCAGTCCGAGCATCCAACTGCCCATTACGAGACCCGAGCATGGGAGTGCTCAGTATAGTAAGATGGCGAATATTTGCTACAGTGACCAAGATGTTTATTAATTAAGAAATAACGTTAGCATGGTGTTTCAAAGTCTGAACTGGGTGAAAAACCTAAAAGAACTTCACTATATAAAGAGAAGGGCTGCACACCAGCGACCGTGCAAGGGCAATATATGTAAAGCAAAACTGCTGTGTGAATACTGACCTGAAAAATACAATAGCTATATGTAAGAATGAAATGTGAAAAATGGAACCTGCATTACCGCCATGAACATATGAATCAAGAGAAATTTAGCTACTGAATTGATCAATGCAATAGAGCCCCAACACCCAGTCATGGTATAGTGAAGGTTTATTTAGGGTTTTTGCAACCAGTTTAGACTTAGAGTGGTGTGACAAACGTTGTTTCTTAATCATTTTATAGTCTTTCATTTTTGAACCCGGCCCCACCCACACCTATTGCCAGTCCACATTATACATATATGATGCCCTGGCCTATCAGGTCATCACAGGACATTGTGCAATCTGCCCTTCTGTGCAATATCCACCTCCTCCTTGGTTACGGGTCCTTGACCTTTGGTGTTGCCAAGAACAAGCTAATCAGAACCCTAGGAACACTCTGCACCACACCCACCAGACACACCAGTGGACAGCCTGAAGGGAATAGGGCCGGCCACTTGGGGGGTTGGTTAAGGGGAGGTCAGGAGTGTCAGGAGACAGTTGAGGAGTGACTCTCAAGTGGAGAGATCAGGAGCTGGGCTCCTCGTATACTAGGTAGCAGACGTTGGTCTGGGCCTGGTAGGAGCTGGACCCCGGTCACAGGGGATCGTGACAAGGGGCACGGACTGTCGAGGAGGACAGCCGGCGACCTTGTGCCATCACCGGGCAGGGGCCAGGGCACGGCGGGGTACGTGGACCCCAGGCCATGAAGTAGCTTCATGCGTCCTGGTAATTCACCCGACGAGGACGGAGCCTTCAAGATCTGTTCTCCACCCGCTCCAAAATTAGGGTACTAGCGCAACGAGGGGGATAGGACTCTCACTGCATAGTCCAGAAAATCCCAAGCGCGAACCCTGAGAGCAAGCTCACTCTGTTAGCCATACGGGTGAGCGGGACCCGTTTAGTTTTAAGCTGAAAGGGACCAACTACAGAAAGAGGTGCCAAGGTCAAGGTCACAAGCAACACCAACGGGCACGGGACCCAGGCATGCTTCCTCCCTGCTGCACTGGCATCAAGAAGTTTGGTTTACCACGGTTGTCAGCGTCAGCGTTATTGGACTGAGTGAGTACGCAATTAACCCTTACCGGCCCGACGTCACCTCCCCAGCACCATCACCGACTCCCGGGGCATGTTCCCCTTCCCGTGTAGGGGTTAAACACCTGGCTGTCCACACCATCGCCACCGGGTACTCCCAGCCGCAGCGGTGGTACTTCACCCTTACCACACACCGCGGGTGGCGTTACGAACTTTCCACACCATCCCCTGTACATAGCCCCCCTTTATTTGAGTGGCCACACAACCCCCGGGTCCTGAGACCCCTCGAGCTACCGCAGGTCCGGATCCGAGCAGTCCGGCTGCTGACGTGGGGGTGGCACTCATATATAGCCTGGGTCTCAGCTTCCCATACATAGTAGGTTTTTTAACTGCAAGAGAGGACACACATTAGCTAGGGACCCCAACGTAGAGAATACCGTGACGAGGTGTTGGGGCTCTGTTGTATTGATGAATTCAATAGCTAAGAGATTTGATGTTGTCTTATTTCTGACGGTCCTGAGGAAGGGAGCAGAGCTCCTGAAACGCGTAGACCTATGCAACAATAAAGATACATGAATCTGATCCTCTGACTGGTGATCATTGGCGCGGCATTACAAACCCGTCTTCTACTTTTCTCTGTTACCTCCCGATTAAACTTTTGCAACTTTTATTTCAGGAGAAGAGAGTAGTAAATGATGGCAAATCGCCCAAAGCCCTGCACACTCCTCCACGTTCTGAAACCTCTCCTAGAAGTCCCACTCAGCGGACCAGCGGCCGTACCGGATATTTCTCAGGTGGACGACCCCCCCAAGGGGATAAACATGCAGAGCCATTTAAAGGAGAGGGGGATATTCATCCATCCGAAAGGGCAACAAGAGGACGGAGGCATCCAGCCGCTGATATGTCCAAGAGAAGCCCTAGGATGCCCACTGATGATCCTCCTGGAGAACGATGGGCATCATCCCCCAGGGGACCGGACAGAGGTGGAAGAGGTCCAGGCAGGGGTGGTGGCGGCATGCGAGGCGGAGGACATGGAGGACCTGTGGAGGGGGTTCCAGGACCTGATAGAAAAGTCAAGGTATGGAAATTAAACGTTTTTCTTTTTTTTTTTTTTCCTTGCTGTTCTATGATTTCTAGATTTTTTTTTTTTTAATTGTGGTTTTTCTCTCAGGAATGGGAAGAGAAGAGGAAGCAGAATATAGAGAAGATGAATGAAGAGATGGAGAAGATTGCAGAGTATGAAAGAAGCCGAAGGGTGAGCTCCGGCCTGCGTCTTTTCTGGGTCCATATTTGCCCACTTTTTATTTCTAAAAGCAATGTAAATTATTGACCGATCATCAAAGGTGACTGGTTTTTGGTAACAGTTTAAACTTTGCTCGTTGTCATTGAAAACGGACAGCATTTTTGTTGTCAGACACACTCCAAACCGTAGTGTACAGACATCAATTGTGTGGGCACTGAAGCCCCCATACACACTAGATGGCTGTCAGTCGATGATTTGACTGTCAGCCATCTCTGCATACACAGAAGAACTTGCTCAGCTGAGTGCTCCCCATAAGAGAGCCACATCCGGACACCTCTGGTGGCAACCTATCTTAGGGGTCAAGGTCAGCAGTGTGGAAAAAAAAGGGTCAGCAGTGTGGAAAAAAAAGGGTCAGCAGTGTGAAATCAGACACGCTGGATTCTTAACTACCCGGACAATCATCTGTCGGGGACAGCAGTACACATCACACTGGCGGCCAAAGCTCTATTTAGGTAGATCTGTACACAGCAAATCCGGCACGTGTTACATGTCCGCAGAGACCTGTGCAGTGAATCCCCTTAAAGGGAACCTGTCAGGTCCAACATGCACCCAGGACCACGAGCAGTTCGGGTGTATATTGCTAATCCCTGCCTAACCGTCCCTGTATTTCGTAGCATAGATAAAGAGATCTTTAGAAAAAGTATTTTTAAAGATTTTATATTGTATGCTAATGAGCGAGTGGACTAGTCCCCTGGGCGTTAGTTCCCCGGGTAGTCAGCTCCATTAGTATGTTAGTACACCCCTGTGGGTGTGCTAACGTGCTAATGAATGCGCAGCGTCACAGGATGATCTCGCTCACATCTCCGCCACCATTGCGTCTGACGCTGGATTTCGGCTCAGTATGCATGACCCCGGAGTTTCGGTCATGCGCACTGTGAAGCCGGGTGTACGCGTCCTGTCTTCAAACTGAAGTAGTGCACACTGAGCCGAAATCCAGTGTCAGGCGCGATGGCAGTGGAGAGGTGAGTGAGGTCATCCTCTGACGCTGCACATTCTTTAGCATGTTAGTACACCCCTGTGGGTGTGCTAACATGCTAATGGAGCCGACTAGCCAGGGGAACTAACACACTTGGGACTAGTCCCCGCGCTCATTAGCATACGATAAAGGATCTTTAGAAATACTTTTTCTATAGATCTTTTATCTATGCCACTATATACAGGGACGGTTAGGCAGGGATTAGCAATATGCACACAGAACTGCTTGTGGTTCTGGGTACATATTGCACCTGACAGGTTCCCTTTAACAAAAATTGACTAAAAATACGCACCACCGGTCAATGTCTGTGCGGAAAAAATCTGCAGCCTGGAAACGAGTTGTAAAATCTCATTTACGTTTCTGCTTCCATAATCTTCTGCGTTTCTTTCTTGTAGGACGGCGTGAGGGAGAAAAACCCAATCCGCAACTTCCTTGACGATCCCAGAAGGACGGGCCCCATCGCCGATGTCGATAGGAAGGAGGGAAGCCGCAGACACAACAGAAATTGGGGCGGCCCTGATTTCGAGAAGGTTAAAACTGGAATGGACCGAGAGAAGGAGAGCCATGTAAGTGTAGGTTTTTTGGGAAACGTGCGTAGTTGAATGGAGTCTCTGCACAAATATGACTCTTTAAGCCATCAGGCGCTGAGTGCACCCTTGTTGTGGCCAAGCATTTTGGTGCATCATTCCAACTACTTGTTTTCCATCTATCTCCGCCTTAAAGGGAACCTGTCACCACAATTTTCGCTATTAAACTAAAAGAATCCCCTTCTGCAGCTCCTGGGCTACATTCTAGAAAGGTTCATCTTGCTGCTGGCCCCCCTTTCACACCTAAATAAACACTTTATAAAATATTACCTTTGCTATGGTAATGAGGTTTGCTGGCCCGGTGGGCGAGCTGTATTTCATCTGTTATCCCCCCCCTCCTGCCGCTGTTCACCGTTCCCCAGTGTTCATTTACATAGATGAGGCCGCCGCCCTCATTTTCCGCAGTGCTCCGGGAGTCTCGCGCATGCACAGTGGCACTATCGCAGGACTGAGCACTGTTTTCAAATCGCGAGCGCCGGTGATGTTATTGCACAGGCGCGAGATTATGGGCGGCGCAGTGAATGTCATCCAAGTACCAGCCCATAATCTCACGCCTGCGCAATAACATCAACAGTGCTTAGTCCCGCGATAGTGCCACTGTGCGTGCGCGAGACTTCAGGAGCACTGCGGAAGATGAGGGCGGCGGCCTCATCTATGTAAATAAACACTGGGGGACAGCGAACAGCAGCAGGAGGGGGGATAACAGACAAAATACAGCCCGCCCACGGGGCCAACAAACCTCATTACCATAGCAAAAGGTAACATTTTATAAAGTGTTTATTTAGGTTTGAAAGGGGGGCCAGCAGCAAGATGAACCTTTCTAGAATGCAGCCCAGGAGCTGCAGAAGGGGAGTCTTTTAGTTTAATAGCGAAAATTTTGTTGACAGGTTCCCTTTAATTAATGGCTCTAGATTTATAGAAGCCAAAATCGGGCAGAACTGGATTGGAAATATAGCAGGTGGCAAAGTGCACTAGACTGCTCAGTGATGCCAAGGGTTGCACGGAGCGCCTGTGTTTGGTTTGAACAGTCATTATGTGCCAACAGACTCCTTTAAGACTTTTTGTTTTCTTTCTACACCTGAGCCTCCGCTATCCCAAATTCTCACGATCTACTTTTTATTAAAAAAAAAGGAGCGAAGACCTAGAGGAAAAAATCAGATGGACATGACCATGTCGATGACCGGCAAAGAGCGCGCAGAATACGTACGGTGGAAACAAGAGCGAGACCAGATAGATCAGGAGAGACTGGCACGGCACAGGAAGCCCACCGGGCAGTGGAGGCGAGAGTGGGATGCAGAAAAAAACGATTCCATGTATGTAGCCAGAGTTCGAGAGAATTGATCGGTCGTCCATGATTTAACAATAAAAACCTTCTTCCAAAAATCGGCTCAAAGCCTGTCTGTAGGTTTAGTCTAGCGTAGTAATGCAGGTCAGCGCCGCTGCGGGGAATGGTGCAGTACCATATATAACCTGTAGATGGGGTCTCGCGGTTTTCTAATCATCGCATATTATTAACCGCTGACTCTCCAGGTGTGACACCTTTTATTCTTTTTCGCAGGTTTAAGGAGGGAGGTACACCCCATGTAGAGGAGGAACCAGTTAGCAGAAGAGGTGAGTATAATTTCAGATTTTTTCCAATGTGTAATGAGTCATGACGTTTTCTGATGTACATTAAATGTTTTTGCCATTTTAAGACCTCTGGCTGCTGCCAATGAATGGAAACCGTCTTGTAAGCTCCTGGCCTGATTACGTCCATGTAGAGCTGCTATAGTACAGACTTTTAGAGTACGTGCCAACAATCTGGGTCCACAGCGTTTTGGACGCATGTTTCAGCTGTGTCCAAACTGCTGCTTTGTATGTTACAAGCACAGTGGATGGATTCTTAGAAATCCCTTGCCCACTGTGCGTGTGTGGCCCGCTGCATAAACTGAACTGACATTTCTTTGCTGCGAAGTCGCAAGTGTTCTCCGCAGGGAGACCGCAACTGCCTGAACCCGGATCGTGGGCATGGACAGCTACGGTCTCCTGCGGAGGAGTCTCGTGGCCTCGCAGGTCAGGACCCCGCCACATCCATGATGCAGCGGGTCCTACTCGTGCGCCACATACCCTTAGGGGCTCAAAGTATCTGCTCCCTGATGTGCCAACTGTATAACAGGCACAAGTTCTCCCCACCCAATAGAAAATGTAAGAAGCACTCGCCTGCCGGACCCCCACAGGTCTGCCGGTACACTCCTCTTGAATGCTTGTAGGGGAGATGGCAGCTTCTGTGTTGAAGCATAAATGTTTCGATTCACTGGAAGTAAGCAGAGATCTTTAAAAATGGTTAACATTTAGGGATGATCGAATACCTCAAATATTCGGCTTCTCGAATATCCGACGAATAGGTCGCCGCTATGCGCATATTCGATGCGCAATGTAAGTCTATGGGAAGCTCGAATAGTTCCGAATAGTTGTTGTTCGGATTTCCCATAGACTTACATTACGCATCGAATATTCGCGAATAGTTGAATAGCGGTGACCTATTCGGCAAATATTCGCAAAGCCGAATATTTGAGGTATTCGATCATCCCTATTAGCATTTGAAACAAAAAGTACATTAGAAAGTTATAGAACTTGTACACTGAATCCTTATGGTGGGTGATGGCTGTGGTGGGCGACAGTGGTGAGGGTGGACGATAATGACGGCAATGGCTGCGATGATGTGTGAGGATGGGTGACAGCGGAGATGGTGGTGGTGGATGATGATGATGTGACCAGTGATCCTTGTGATGCCGTGTTAATTTTAGTGTTTTTTTTTATGACAGACCAAGGAAAGCGAGGAGCCCCCAAACCGCTAACTATGGCCGAGTTCCTTTCAGAAAGTCTTAAAAGACCGACACAAAGGAGGAACCAGAATAAGGGAAGATCTGGGAATAAACCCTACAGGTGGGTCCTTCTGAAATGTAAAGTGTCAAAATGATTTGCCATCAAGCACGAGATGGATTCGCTGCTATATACGCAGTTCCCTAAAGTGGTTCTTAGGCCCCATTCACACGTCCGTGAAAAACGTTTGTGTTTTGCACGGCCGTATTGACTGTGCGCATGGCCCATCCTTGTGCTGTGATTTTGGCACATGTGTGCTGTCCCTGTGCGATCTATGTGACATCCAGCTAGCACACTGACAGCATTCACCTGTCTCCAGCGCTGCTGTCGCTTCCGGGTCCCCGGTGCAGTGAATATGCAATGAGCATAATGAGCGGACACGGAAGCAAGTGACAGCAGCGTCAAAGACAGCAGAGTTGGAGTCAAAGGAGTATAGAAAATAATTTTATTTCAAAGACACGTGTTTTCTCTGGTACGTGTCACATTATTGTGTGGGACGTGTTACATCAGTGCCGCCAGAGAAAAACGGACTTGTCTCCGCGCGGAACACACAGACTCGTATGTGCTCCATTCAGTCGCATCGTCCTTGTGAAAACATGGACCTGTGCGCGAATCCATTGATTTTAATGGGTCTGTGTATGTCCGTGTCTCCGGTAGGTACATATGAAAACTGCATCATACGTACCGGAATCACTGATGTGTGAAGGGGGCCTTATTGAAAGGACAAGTGGTAAATGTATGATCAATGGAGGTTTGACCACTAGGACACCATTGATGGCAAATACACGGTGAATGGAGCAGTGGTCGCACATCCGGGGGACAGGGGAACACCATTCTTGTAATCAGTGGTCAAACCTCCAGTGAGCATGCATTTGTCACCTATCCTGATGGGTGATGTGGAGTATAAATGGAGCACTTCTGTTAATAAGATTTATTTGGATACTTGCCATTTATGCAGTTGTCATGTAGAAGTGTAAAATTGGAGAAAGTAAATGCCTGATTCTCATATGGCCGTATACATGTATTATACCTATATAATTTGTATGTTCTCCCCGTGTTTGCGTTGGTTTCCTCCCACACTCCAAAGACATACATATAGGGACTTTAGATTGTGAGCCCCAATGGGGACAGTGTTGCCAATGTATGTAAAGCGCTGTGGAATTAATAGCGCTATATAAATGAATAAATATTATTATTATTATTATACAGAGGGTATAGAGCTAATGAGCCAAATGGTCAATTTTCTTTTTTTCTTCTAGCATGCATGATAGTCGGTGGGAGGAGGAGGAGGAGGAAGAGGAGGATGATGTTGGAAACAAACAGGACAAGCCTCTGCCACCAGAGGAGAAAGAGAAGGAGACTTGTGTAGAGAAAGCGGTACGTAGTGTGATTTGCATGCTTTGGGTAATGAAGGGTTTGTGCACACTGACGTCCGCTAACCCGCTGAGTTTTACAGGAGCAAAGGCTCTTCAGGACACGCCTAGGCATCTTTTTGGTCAATTCTTTTTGCATTTTTTGAACTTTTTTTTTTAATACAACCTCTTCACGACCTAGGAAGTAGCGCTACGTCCTAAATCATGAACGGGTGATCATCACCTGCTACTGCGGTGATTCCCGCACATTTCTGCTGATTTGAACAGCAGACATGTGTGCCTCGCAGGCACGGATGGATCCGTGATCCACCCCCGCCTGTTAACGCCTTAAATCGCGCTGCAAAAATGTGACAGCGCGATTTAAAGCGCCACAGCAGGGAACGTGCCATTCTCCGCTGCCATCGGAGGCCCCGTGACGCGATCACAGGAAGCCAATGGTAGCACAGGGTCATGTGATGACTCCTGTCGCTGTCATGACGTAGTTCCTGTTACAGCCGACAGAGCAGCAGATGTTAACAAGAACGCAGCACTTCTGCTGATCAGAGCGATGCTGCTCTGATCAGGAGAAATGAATCAGCGATCAGACTGCTGATTCTTATAGCCACCAAGGGGGAATAATAAAAGGAAAAAAAAAATTCAAATCACCCCCCATTTGAAAATGAAAGAGTTAAAAAAAAATAAAATAAAAAATATACACATTTGGTATCACCGCCTTCAGAGTTGCCCTATGAAAATATAAAATATAAATTCAGTTAATCTTATCAGTAAATGGTGTACTGGCAAACAAATTCAAAATGCCAAAATTACGTTGTTTTTTTTTGTCATCGCAAATTTTGCGCAAAATGCAATAACAGGCGATCAAAACGTAATATTTGTGCACAAATGGTATAATTAAAAATGTCAGCTCAAGACAAAAAAAAATAAGTCATCACTGAGCCCCAGGTACTGAAAAATGAGAACGCTATGGGTCATGGAATATGGCGCAAAAAGTGCGCTATTTTTTTAATTTTTTTTTTTTTTTTACTACGAACGTCTGATTTTTTTTTTAACCCCCTTATATAAAAGTTAACCTATACGTGTTTGGTGTCTGTGAACTCGCACCGACCTGAGGCTTCACACCGACACATCAGTTTTACCATATAGTGAACACGGTGAATAAAATACCCCCAAAACAATCATGCAATTGCACTTTTTTTGGAATTTTTCCGCACTTGGAATTTGTTTGCCGTTTTCCGGTACACTATATGGTAAAACGTATGATTTCATTTAAAAGTACAACTTGTCCTGCAAAAAAAAACAAAAACAAGCCCTCACATGGCAAGATTGACTGAAAGTTAAAAATGTTACAGCTCTCGGAAGAAGGGGAGCAAAAAAACGGAAAATTGCCGGGGGTGATTCTTCACGCTTAAGCGCTTTTTCTTTATCGTTCCTTTGGGAGACCCAGACCATGGGTGTTTAGCTTCTGCCTCCGGAGGACACACAAAGTACTACACTTAAAAGTGTAGCTCCTCCCTCTGAGCTTATACACCCCCTAGTAGCCAGTCCTAGCCAGTTTATTGCTTTGTGTTCAGGAGGCATACATCCACACATGCATTCTCATCTGATTTGTTTGACTTTTGGAAAGAGTTTGAAGAAAAGCGGGTCCATGTCTGGACTCCCGGCATGTTCCTTCTCACCCCACTGTGTCGGCGGTGTTGTTAAGGTTGATTTACAAGGCTGCAGCCTTACATGCCGCGCTCCTTCACCATCCCTTCTGGGCTCTGGCTTGAAGTGGGAGCCAGCACGGTCTCCATGCCTGGCAGGAGTCCGGTCTCCATCCACAGCCCCTTGAGGATTCTGTTGGACCGGAGCACTCATCCCCAGGGACATGGCCCTGCGTCTCATCAGCTAAGTACCTGAGACGTTTATGTTGTAGGTCCCGGTTCTTTATTGTAAGGGGAGAGTATGCTGTATGTGATTGTTTTAACTTTTCCGGCGGATTCTCTAGCTTTTGCCTGAGAACCGCGCCGATGGTGCCTGCTTGTCGGCCTCGCCGCTTAAATTTAGGCCCCGGCTTCGCCGGAGGCCTAGTTTCATTTTCCTGCCCTCGCATGTCACTCATGCAGAGGGACAGGTTCGGCTCCTCCCGGCGGCCGTTCCACACAGGGGAGGGACTTCCCTGCAGGTCTCTATAGCCCTCCAGTTCCCGCTCTTTTATAGGAACGCCCTCTTCTCACGCAGAGTTCACTCTGCTCTGGGACTCTCTGCACTCTGCATCTCTGCTGAGGTGCTGCGACTGGGGGACCGGGCTTCGGGATCTGGAGGGCACACAACACCGCGCTCAGCGGTCTGGTAAGCCACAGCCGGTCTCCGGTTGTGGACCTCTGTATATTCTCCTTGGGGTTCATTCTCTGCAAAGCCCCCACTCCAGCAGCATGTCTCACACAAGGAGCAAGGCTCCAAAGCTTTATTCTGCATGCACTGCATGTAAGCTCCTGCTGCCTGAGCCGAGCACCTATCCACATTGTGATGTCTGCTCTAACTTGGCGGTACCACAGCCTGGAGTCTCACCCCCAGTGGTCTCTCAGGCTGCTGCTGCGCCTGTGATTGAACCCCCGGCCTGGGTAGAGTCCTTTTCTAGGTCCATATCCCAGTCATTTGCTGAGTCCATGGGGCTTTTGTCCAGGACTTTGATGAATATGCATCAGCCCCCCTCACAGGGTGCCTCTAATACTCTTGACAGAGGACTCCTATCCTCTGACCTCCGTCCATCGGAGCTCACGGAGGATTCATCATCTGATCCCAGACCCCGTCCTGCTAAGAGAAGGCGCAGGGTTTCCTCCCCCTCCCCATCCCACGGCTCTGTCTCAAGAGCTGACTCTCAAGATGAGGAGGATGCCCTCACTGGGGGCTCGGAGGCTATGTATCCCATCGATTTCTCTGAGGGTGACTCAGATCTTAGTGATTTGATTGCCTCTATTAATTCTGTGCTGGATCTCAATCCGCCAGTATCAGAGGAGCAACTCTCTTTGGCAGAAAAACATCAGTTTACCTCGCCTAAGAGAGTGAAGAGTGTGTTCTTTAACCACTCCAGTTTTCAGACCGCTGTGACCAAACCCAGGGCCTGTCCTGACAAACGCTTTCCAAAGCGTGGTTCTGATGACCGGTTTCCATTTCCACCTGAGGTGGTCAAGGAGTGGTGTCACTCCCCAAAGGTAGACCCTCCGGTGTCTAGGCTCTCAGCCCGGACCGTTGTCGGTGGCTGACGGCACCTCACTTAAGGATTCCACTGACCGTCAGATTGACCTTCTGGCCAAATCTGTGTATGAAGCTGCGGGGGCCGCGTTTTCCCCGACTTTTGCAGCAGTGTGGGCTCTCAAAGCCATCTCTGCTTCTCTAGAGGAGATACATTCCCTCACCAAGGAATCTATGCCTGAGATAGTTACCTTAACTGCTCAGGCTTCAGCTTTTTCATCCTATGCCATGTCTGCCATGCTAGAGGCTGCTCACCGCACTGCGGTGGCTTCAGCTAATTCTCTTGTTATCCGCAGAATTTTGTGGCTTCGAGAGTGGAAGGCAGATGCTTCTTCCAAGAAGTTTCTTGCTGGGCTCCCTTTTGCTGGTTCACGGCTGTTTGGTGAACAGCTGGATGAAATCATTAAAGAAGCTACTGGCGGGAAGAGTACTTCCATGCCACAAACCAAGACCAGGAAACCCGCCCAGGGTAGGAATCAATCGAGGTTTCGTTCCTTTTGTTCCTCCAACTGGTCATCCTCTAAGCCTTCCGCCTCGTCTGCTAACTCAGCCAAGGATCAGAAATCCAACTGGCGCCCAAAAGCGCGTCCGCAGAAGACCGCAGGAGGTTCTGCCACTGAGGCAGCTTCCTCATGACTCTCGGCCCGCTCCAGCCACGTCCTTAGTCGGTGGCAGGCTCTCCCACTTTGGCGACGCTTGGTTAAAGCAAGTCTCCGATCAGTGGGTGAGAGACATCATATCTCACGGCTACAGGATAGAATTCTCTTCCAGCCCCCCAAACAGATTTTTTCTCTCAACTCCCCCCTGCTCCAAGGCCGCCGCCTTCTCGCAGGCCGTGGCGTCCTTGCAGGCAAACTGAGTCATTGTCCCAGTTCCCGCTCAGGAACGGTTCAGAGGTTTTTACTCAAATCTCTTCCCTAGTTCCAAAAAAGTACGGTACCTTACAGCCCATCCTGGATCTCAAGCTTCTCAACAAGCATGTCCGGGTGCGGCATTTTCGCATGGAGTCTCTGCGATCAGTCATTGCCTCTATGACCCAAGGGGAGTTCCTGGCGTCCATCGACATCAGAGATGCCTATCTACATGTGCCAGTCGCAGTGTCACATCAGCGTTTGTTACGTTTTGCGATAGGAGAGGATAATTTCCAATTCGTGGCTCTCCCCTTCGGGTTAGCCACGGCCCCTCGGGTATTCACCAAGGTCATGGCGGCAGTGATTGCGGTCCTGCACCTCCAGGGGTTAGCAGTGCTTCCTTATCTGGACGACCTTCTGGTCAAGGGTATATCCAGCGCAGACTGTCAGCGGAGTGTTTCGCTCACTCTCGCCACCCTAGCCCAATTCGGGTGGATTGTCAATCTTCCCAAATCCACTCTGACTCCGACCCAGAGTCTCACGTACCTAGGGATGCAGTTCGAGACTTTGCCGGCACTTGTGAAGTTGCCCTTAGACAAACAGCAGTCTCTCCGGCTAGCGGTGCGCTCTCTCCTGAGGCCCCACCGTTATACCCTCAGGTGTCTGATGCAGGTGCTGGGTCAAATGGTGGCGTCCATGGAGGCGGTTCCCTTTGCCCAGTTCCATCTGCGTCCTCTGCAGCTGGACATTCTCCGCTGTTGGGACAAGTGGCCTTCCTCCTTACAGAGGTTAGTGGCTCTGTCGCCACGGACCAGGAGCTCTCTTCAGTGGTGGCTTCGACCCCTCTCCCTGTCCCAAGGGCGCTCCTTCCTGACTCCGTCCTGGGTGATTCTCACCACGGATGCCAGCCTATCCGGCTGGGAAGCGGTACATCTCCACCACAGAGCACAGGGCACTTGGACTCCGTCCGAGGCAGCCCTTTCAATCAATGTGCTGGAAACCAGAGCTGTGCTTCTAGCTCTCCTAGCCTTTCACCACCTGTTGGCGTGCAAGCACATTCGAGTCCAGTCAGACAACGCGACAGCGGTTGCCTACATCAATCACCAAGGCGGGACACGCAGCCGCCTGGCAATGTTGGAGGTCCAACGCATTCTTCAATGGGCGGAGGAGTCCAAGTCCACCATATCCGCAGTCCACATCCCTGGCGTAGAAAACTGGGAGGCAGATTATCTCAGCCGTCAATCCGTGGACGGTGGCGAGTGGTCCCTGCACCCGGCAGTGTTTCAGTCAATCTGCCGCAAGTGGGGCACTCCGGACGTGGACCTAATGGCATCCCGTCACAACAACAAGGTTCCGATTTACGTGGCTCGCTCCTACGATCCTCAGGCCTTCGCCGCGGACGCTCTGGTTCAAGACTGGTCCCAGTTTCGTCTGTCCTACGTGTTTCCCCCTCTAGCTCTCTTGCCCAGAGTCCTGCGCAAGATCAGAATGGAGGGCCGTCGAGTCATCCTCATTGCACCGGACTGGCCCAGGCGAGCTTGGTATCCGGACCTGCTCCAACTGTCCGTGGAGATGCCGTGGCATCTTCCGGACCGTCCAGACCTACTCTCGCAAGGTCCGTTTTTCCGCCCGAATTCTGCGGCACTCAAATTGACGGCGTGGCTCTTGAGTCCTGGATTTTGACGGCTTCTGGTATTCCTCCTGAAGTCATCTCCACTAGGACTCGGGCCCGTAAGTCTTCCACCGTCAAGATCTATCACAGGACTTGGAAAATTTTCCTGTCCTGGTGTCTCTCGTCCGGCCATTCTCCTTGGCCATTCTCGTTGCCGACCCTTCTGTCTTTTTTTTACAGTCCGGTCTGCAGCTAGGACTGTCCCTCAACTCTCTCAAGGGACAAGTCTCAGCTCTATCAGTGCTGCTCCAGCGGCGTCTCGCCCGGCTGGCTCAGGTCCACACCTTCATGCAAGGTGCGTCTCGCATCATTCCGCCTTATCGGCGGCCCTTGGATCCCTGGGACCTTAACTTGGTCCTCACGGTATTGCAGAAACCCCCTTTCGAGCCCCTTAGGGAGGTTTCTTTGTATCGTCTTTCTCAAAAGGTGGCCTTTCTAGTTGCCATAACTTCTCTCAGGAGAGTCTCTGATTTGGCTGCGCTCTCCTCGGAGTCACCTTTTTTGGTTTTTCACCAAGACAAGGTAGTTCTCTGTCCGACCCCGAACTTTCTTCCTAAGGTGGTCTCTCCTTTCCACCTTAACCAGGATATTTCCTTGCCTTCCTTCTGTCCGGCCCCTGTTCATCGCTTTGAGAAAGCGCTGCATACTCTAGATCTGGTGCGTGCTCTCCGGATCTATGTGTCTCGCACCGCTGCGCTTAGGCGGTGCACCTCTCTTTTCTTTTTCGCTCCTAATTGGGAGACCCAGACAGTGGGTGTATAGCTACTGCCTCTGGAGGCCGCACAAAGAACTACACTTAAAAGTGTAAGGCCCCTCCCCTTCTGGCTATACACCCTCCCGTAGGAGTACGGATTCCTCAGTTTTAGCTTTGTGCGCAAGGAGGTCAGACACGCACGCATAGCTCCATTGTTTTTAGTCAGCAGCAGCTGCTGACTATGTCGGATGGAAGAAAAGAGGGTCTATACAGACTCCCAGCATGCTCCCTTCTCACCCCACTTATGTCGGAGGTGTTTGTAAGGTTGAGGTACCCATTGCGGGTACGGCGGCAGGAGCCCACATGCTGATTCCTTCCCCATCCCTTTTTACAGGGCTCTGGGTGAAGTGGGATTTACCGGTCTCCAGGCACTGAGACCGTGCTCCATCTACAGCCCCTGGAGAAGATGCTGGATGGAGCGGAGTACATCAGGGACATGGCCCTGCTTCCTTAAGGTACTCTGTGTCCCCGTGCATTTGGCGCTCACACCGCAGCATGCTGGGTGTTGTAGTGCGCCGGGGGACATCAGCGCTGCGGCGCCTGTGCCATGGCCTCATTCAGCTTAGCTGAAGCAGGCACACGTATGGGAATCGGCCGCGCCGGCCGCTGGGGCTGCGGCACGGCTGGCACTTGTAGTGCGCCGGGGACTTCAGCGCGGCCTGCGCTTTTACGGCGGCCGCACTGATAACTACAGTCCCCGGCTTTTGCGGCCTGCTTCCGTTCGTTCCCGCCCCCAGACCTGCCAGTCAGGAGAGGGGCGGGACGCTGCCCACGTCTAGGACTCGGTCGCGCCGGCCGCTGGAACAGCGGCGCGGCTGGCACTTGTAGTGCGCCGGGGACTTCAGCGCGGCCCGCGCTTTTACGGCGGCCGCGCTGATAACTCGAGTCCCCGGCTTTTGCGGCCTGCTTTCGTTCGTTCCCGCCCCCAGACCTGCCAGTCAGGAGAGGGGCGGGACGCTGGCCAGTGCATCAGCGCTGAGGGCTGGAGTCGTTTTTACATACTCCAGCCCTCACAGTCAGCACAGAGGGGACACTGTTCCCGCACTTTTGTTTGGGAACTCCCACGGACCGCCCCTCTCCACATAAGCCGGCAGCCATTCTTGCTGACACGCTGAGCTGCAGAGGGGAGCCGGGGAGACCCAGACAAGGCATTCTGCAGCCTCTTACCCGCTGTTCAGCGGGCGGTAAGCAGCCCTCAGGGCTCACCCCCTCTTGTGCTCGTAGTATTCTTAGTATTTTGTTGCTACAAATACTTAGTATTACATAGCGCTGGTCGCCCTTTGGCTATAGACTCTCTCACATGCAGAGAGCCAGCAGCATGTCGCCCGTAAAACGCAAGGGTGCCAAGGCACAGACATTATATGCTTCCTGCACCGCATGTGGGACTTTTCTACCGGCAGGCTCCACGGACCCCCATTGTGTGCAGTGCTCGGCCCCTGCGGCGCTTGCACAGTCGGGACCTCTGCTGGACGTGTCCCAGGGTGTACCACCTGTGAATGCTGTCCAGGTGACAGGAACTGAGTTTGCAGCTTTTGCTGACAGAATGTCTCTCACTATGTCACAAATTCTTGACACATTGCGAGCTAGGCCTGTACTTCAGACCACGGACACTGTGCATGTATTGCCCCCTGGTCCCCCTCAGCTCCTAGCTCCGGGACGGGCATCTACACCTCAGGGTGAAGACTCTGACTCGGACGATGGCCCCGGGCAGCCTAAGCGGGCTCGTTATGACGGGCCTTCACATTCATCTCAATGGTCTGGATCCCAGCGGGATGAATCTATGGGTGATGAGGCGGACGTAACTGATCAGGATTCTGATCCTGGGACCGCTCTCAATCTAGATACACCAGATGGTGACGCCATAGTTAATGATCTTATATTTAACATCAATAAGATGTTGAATATTTCCCCACCAGCTCCTCCTGTAGAGGAGTCAGCTTCGCAGCACGAGAGAATCCATTTCAGATACCCTAAGCGTACATTAAGCACTTTTCTGGACCACGCTGACTTCAGAGACGCAATCCAGAAACCCCACGCTTATCCTGAAAGGCGTTTTCCTAAACGACTTAAAGATACACGCTACCCTTTTCCCCCTGAGGTGGTCAAGGGTTGGACCCAGTGTCCAAAAGTGGATCCTCCAATTTCCAGGCTTGCAGCTAGATCCTTGGTTGCTGTTGAAGATGGAGCGGCACTTAAAGATGCCACTGACAGGCAGATGGAGCTCTGGCTGAAATCCATCTATGAAGCGATTGGAGCGTCATTAGCGCCTTCTTTTGCGGCCGTATGGGCACTCCAAGCTATCACGGCCGGGCTTGCGCGAGTCGACTCAGTCACACGTGCATTTGCCCCGCAGGTAGCACCATTGACCTCGCAAATGGCGGCATTCGCGTCGTACGCGATTAATGCTGTTCTGGACGCTACAAGCCGCACGGCAGTGGCGTCAGCCAACTCAGTTGTTTTGCGTAGGGCTCTGTGGTTGAGACATTGGAAAGCAGATTCTCATTCCAAGAAGTGCTTAACCAATTTGCCTTTTTCTCGTGACCGATTGTTTGGAGAGCGTTTGGATGAAATCATCAAACACTCCAAGGGTAAGGACTCTTCCTTACCGCAACACAGACAAAACAAGCCCCAACAGAGGAGGGGTCAGTCTGGTTATCGGTCCTTTCGAGGACAGGGCAGGTCCCAATTCGCCTCGTCAAAAAAGACTCAAAAGGACCAGAGACGTTCAAATTCTTGGAGGTCTCAGTCACGCCCAAAAAGACCAGCCGGAGGAACCGTTGCCAAAACGACGTCCTCCTGACTTGCGGTCTCCGATGCCCACACCCGCGGTCGGTGGGAGGCTGTCCCACTTTGGCGACATTTGGCTAGCAAGCGTCAAGGACCGTTGGGTGAGAGATATTCTATCTCACGGGTACAGGATAGAGTTCAGTTCTCGTCCGCCAACTCGTTTCTTCCGAACTTCTCCACCACCAGACCGAGCCGATGCTCTGTTGCAGGCGGTGGCCGCTCTAAAGGCGGAAGGAGTGGTGACCTCCGTCCCTCTTCAGGAACAGGGTCACGGTTTTTACTCCAATCTGTTTGTGGTCCCAAAAAAGGACGGATCGTATCGTCCCGTCCTGGATCTGAAGTTGCTCAACAGACACGTAAAAGTCAGGAGGTTCCGGATGGAATCCCTACGCTCCGTCATAGCCTCAATGTCTCAGGGAGATTTTCTAGCATCAATAGACATCAAAGATGCGTATCTCCACGTGCCGATTGCACCAGAGCATCAGCGTTTCCTACGTTTCGTCATACACGACGAGCACCTACAGTTCGTAGCGTTACCCTTCGGTCTGGCAACAGCCCCCCGGGTCTTCACCAAAGTCATGGCAGCAGTAGTAGCTGTTCTGCACTCGCAGGGTCACTCGGTCATCCCGTATCTAGACGACCTGCTTATAAAGGCATCCTCTCAAGAAGCATGCCAACACAGTCTGAAGGTGGCGCTAGACACTCTCCAGACTTTCGGGTGGATTATCAACTTTCCAAAGTCTCATCTAACCCCGACCCAATCTCTGACTTATCTTGGCATGGAGTTTCATACTCTATCAGCGATAGTGAGGCTTCCACTGGACAAGCAGTGCTCGCTACGGACTGGAGTGCAATCTCTCCTTCAGAGCCAGTCGCACTCACTGAGGCGCCTCATGCATTTCCTAGGAAAGATGGTAGCAGCAATGGAGGCAGTCCCGTTCGCGCAGTTTCATCTGCGCCCTCTCCAATGGGACATTCTGCGCCAATGGGATGGGAAATCGACGTCCCTCGACAGGACTGTCTCCCTCTCTCAGACTGCCAAGGACTCTCTACGTTGGTGGCTTCTCCCCAACTCATTGTCACAGGGAAAGTCGTTCCTTTCCCCGTCCTGGGCAGTGGTCACGACAGATGCGAGCCTATCAGGGTGGGGAGCGGTGTTTCTCCACCACAGGGCTCAGGGGACGTGGACTCAGGAAGAGTCCACCTTGCAGATCAATGTTCTGGAAATCAGAGCAATCTATCTTGCCCTGCGAGCCTTCCAACAATGGCTGGTAGGCAGGCAGATTCGGATTCAGTCGGACAATTCCACGGCGGTGGCGTACATCAACCACCAAGGGGGAACACGCAGTCGCCAAGCTTTTCAAGAAGTCCAGCGGATTTTGACGTGGGTGGAAAGCAGAGCGTCCACCATATCTGCAGTTCACATCCCAGGCGTGGAAAACTGGGAAGCGGACTTTCTCAGTCGCCAGGGCATGGACGCAGGAGAATGGTCCCTTCACCCGGACGTGTTTCAACAGATCTGTTGCCGCTGGGGGTCGCCGGACGTCGATCTGATGGCGTCACGGCACAACAACAAGGTCCCAGTTTTCATGGCACGGTCTCACGATCACCGAGCGCTGGCGGCAGACGCCTTGGTTCAGGATTGGTCGCAATTCCGACTCCCCTATGTGTTCCCACCTCTAGCATTGTTACCCAGAGTTCTCCGGAAAATCAAGTCCGACTGCCAGCGAGCCATACTCGTCGCTCCAGATTGGCCAAGAAGGTCGTGGTACCCGGATCTGTGGCATCTCACGGTAGGCCAACCGTGGGCACTACCAGACCGTCCAGATCTGCTGTCTCAAGGGCCGTTTTTCCATCTGAATTCTGCGGCCCTGAACCTGACTGTGTGGCCATTGAGTCCTGGATCCTAGCGGCCTCAGGTTTATCTCAGGGAGTTGTTGCCACAATGAGACAGGCTAGAAAACCATCCTCAGCTAAGATCTATCACAGGACGTGGAAGATATTCTTAGCGTGGTGCTTGGCTCAAGGGTTTTCTCCCTGGCCATTTGCATTGCCAATTTTTCTTTCCTTCCTGCAGTCTGGGTTGGAAAAAGGTTTGTCCCTTAGCTCGCTTAAGGGTCAAGTCTCCGCGTTATCCGTATTCTTTCAGAAGCGCTTGGCACAGCTTTCTAAAGTACGCACGTTTCTCCAAGGAGTTTGTCATATCGTTCCTCCTTACAGACGGCCATTGGAACCCTGGGATCTGAACAAGGTTCTCCTTGCTCTTCAAAAGCCGCCTTTCGAGCCCTTGAAAGAGGTTCCCCTTTCTCGGCTTTCACAAAAGGTAGTTTTTCTTGTAGCGGTCACATCTCTTCGAAGAGTGTCCGAGCTGGCGGCGTTATCTTGCAAATCTCCCTTCCTGGTGTTTCACCAAGACAAGGTAGTACTGCGTCCAATTCCAGAGTTTTCTCCCAAGGTGGTTTCTTCCTTTCATCTCAATCAGGATATCACTTTGCCATCTTTGTGTCCGCATCCAGTTCACCAATTTGAAAAGGGTTTACATCTGTTGGACCTGGTGAGAGCACTCAGGATTTACATTTCTCGCACGGCGCCTCTACGCCGTTCGGATGCGCTCTTTGTCCTAGTCGCTGGTCAGCATAAGGGATCGCAAGCTTCCAAATCCACCCTGGCGCGGTGGATCAAGGAACCAATTCTTCACACATACCGTTCTGCTGGGCTTCAGATTCCATCTGGACTGAAGGCCCATTCTACCAGAGCCGTTGGTGCGTCCTGGGCGTTGAGGCATCAGGCTACGGCTCAGCAAGTGTGCCAGGCGGCTACCTGGTCGAGTCTGCACACGTTTACCAAACACTATCAAGTGCATACCTACGCTTCGGCAGACGCCAGCCTAGGTAGACGGGTCCTTCAGGCGGCGGTGGCCCACCTGTAGGAAGAGGCTGTATGACAGCCCGTTCATGTGGTATCTTTTTACCCACCCAGGGACTGCTTTTGGACGTCCCACTGTCTGGGTCTCCCAATTAGGAGCGAAAAAGAAGAAGGGAATTTTGTTTACTTACCGTAAATTCCTTTTCTTCTAGCTCCAATTGGGAGACCCAGCACCCGCCCTATCTGTTTTTAGGGTTTCGTTTTTTCGGGTGCACATGTTGTTCACGTTGTTTCTTAAGTTCTCCGATCTAGTTATCGGATTGAATTTGTTTTTGAAACTGTTATTGGCTTTCCTCCTTCTTGCTTTGGTACTAAAACTGAGGAATCCGTACTCCTACGGGAGGGTGTATAGCCAGAAGGGGAGGGGCCTTACACTTTTAAGTGTAGTTCTTTGTGCGGCCTCCAGAGGCAGTAGCTATACACCCACTGTCTGGGTCTCCCAATTGGAGCTAGAAGAAAAGGAATTTACGGTAAGTAAACAAAATTCCCTTCTTTGTGCCTCCCCCGCCGGGGATCAAAGCACACTCGACCAGAGCTGTCGGTGCCTCTTGGGCTTTTAGGCACCAGGCTACGGCTCAACAAGTCTGTCAGGCTGCCACTTGGACTAGCCTGCATACCTTTTCGAAGCACTACCAAGTGCATGCTTATGCTTCGGCAGATGCGAGCTTGGGCAGACGCATCCTTCAGGCGGCTGTCGCCCACTTGTGAAGTTAGGCTCCGCCTACTTTTTAGTTTTTTCTGTTTATTCCCACCCAGGGACAGCTTTGGAACGTCCCATGGTCTGGGTCTCCCAAAGGAACGATAAAGAAAAAGAGAATTTCTTTGTCGCTCCATTGGGAGACCCAGACAATTGGGTGTATAGCTTCTGCCTCCGGAGGCCACACAAAGTATTACACTTTAAAAAGTGTAAACCCCTCCCCTCTGCCTATACACCCCCCCGTGCATCACGGGCTCCTCAGTTTTTATGCTTTGTGTTGAAGGAGGCACACATGCACGCAAGCTCCACAATTTAGTCAGCAGCAGCTGCTGACTATATCGGATGGAAGAAAAGAGGGCCCATAACAGGGCCCCCGGCATGCTCCCTTCTCACCCCACTCTGGTCGGCGGTGCTGTTAAGGTTGAGGTACCCATTGCGGGTACAAAGGCTGGAGCCACATGCTGTTTTCCTTCCCCATCCCTTAGGGGCTCTGGGTGAAGTGGGATCCTAATCGGTCACCAGGCACTGGGACCGTGCTCCCTCCGCAGCCCCTGGGGGAATCTGCTGGACAGGAGACCGGGTATCGTCAGGGACAGGCCCTGCTCCTCTGAGGTACTCTGTGTCCCCTTGGGAACGGCGCATAGAGCGCCTGTCTAATGGACGCTGCAGCAGCTGCTGGTTGTGTTTGTGCGCCGGGACTACCGCGCTGACCGCGCTTGTTTGCCGGCCGAGCTTATAACTTTAGTCCCCGGCTTTTGCGGCCTAGTACTGCATATTCCCGCCCCCGGGCCTGCCAGTCAGGGGTAAGGGCGGGACGCTGCACTGGACGTCAGCGCTGAGGGCTGGAGCATACTTAGTATCCTCCTCCCCCCTCACTGAGCACCGTGGGGCACCAGATTCCCGCACTTTCTAAGGCACGCCCACGGCTCCCTCCTCCTCTCAGAACGCTGGCAGCCATTCCTATCAGCACTTCTGACGCTGGAGAACTTCAGAGACGAGCTCCACAGCTCTGGGAGGCACAGGCAGGGAATCTGGTGGTCACACAAACGCTGAGGGCGGTCGGTAAGCCGCACCTGTTACTAGGTGCTTGCCCCACTGGGTGCCGAAGTGTATATTTATATGCTTATACTGTATACATTTACTCTGTACGGCCGCACTAGTGCTTTGGCTATATACCCTCTCTGATTGCTCTAAGAGGAGACAACAGCATGTCGTCCGCAAAAAGCAAGGGTGCCAAGGCACAGGCTTACTTTGCAACCTGTACCTCATGTGCGGCTATGCTACCTGCAGGTTCCACCTACCCTCATTGTGTGCAATGCTCGGCCCCTGTGACACTCACTCAGCCGGAGCCTCTGCCACTGGTGGGACCCTCGGCCCAGGTGGAACCACCTGCTGCCACTGTCCAGGTGACAGGGACAGAGTTTGCAGTATTCGCTGACAAACTTTCTGAGTCTATGGATAAATGGTCTGCTAAGATACTAGAAGCTTTGCAGTCCAGACCTGTAACACAGGCCCCGGGCACTGTTGAACCTTTTCCCTCAGACCCCCCCTCGGTCGGCGCAGCAAAGTGCTCCTGGGGCGACTCATAGGTCCCACGGTGAGGACTCTGACACGGACCGCAGTCCCAGACCGGCTAAGCGGGCTCGCCGGGAGCTTCCCTCGACTTCATCACAGTGTTCAGGGTCTCAGCATGAGGACTCACTAGAGGATGAAGCGGAGGTGGCAGATAAGGGCTCTGATTCTGACGCCGCTCTCAACCTTGATACACCTGAAGGGGACGCCATAGTGAATGACCTTATAGCGTCCATCAATCAGGTGTTGGATCTTTCTCCTCCAACTCCTCAGATTGAGGAGTCAGCTTCTCAGCAGGAGAAATTCCATTTTAGGTTTCCCAAGCGTACACGGAGTGCGTTTCTTGATCACTCCGACTTCAGAGATACAGTCCAGAAACACCGAGCTTTTCCAGATAAGCGCTTTACTAAGCGCCTTAATGACACACGTTATCCCTTCCCCCCTGACGTAGTCAAGGGTTGGGCTCAGTGTCCCAAGGTGGATCCTCCAATCTCTAGACTGGCGGCTAGATCCATAGTTGCAGTGGCAGACGGTGCATCACTCAAGGATGCCACTGACAGGCAGATAGAGCTCCTGATGAAATCCATCTATGAAGCTATCGGCGCGTCCTTTGCTCCGGCATTCGCAGCCGTATGGGCACTCCAAGCTATCTCAGCTTGTCAGTCTGAGATTAATGCAGTCACACGTGCCTCTACTCCGCAGGTTGTGTCCTTAACCTCTCAGGCGTCGGCGTTTGCGTCCTACGCCATGAATGCTGTCCTGGACTCTGCGAGCCGTACGGCGGTAGCATCCGCCAATTCGGTGGCAGTCCGCAGGGCCATGTGGCTACGTGAATGGAAGGCAGACTCTGCTTCCAAAAAGTTCTTAACCGGTTTGCCATTTTCTGGCGACCGCCTGTTTGGCGAGCAATTGGATGAAATCATTAAACAATCCAAGGGAAAGGACTCGTCCTTACCCCAGTCCAAACCAAACAGACCTCAACAACGGACGGTACAATCGAGGTTTCGGTCCTTTCGGCCCTCAGCCAGGTCTCAATTCTCCTCGTCCAACAGGCCACAGAAGGGTCAGAGGAAATCTGATTCATGGCGGTCTAAGTCACGTCCTAAAAAGACCGCCGGAGGAACCGCTCCCAAAGCGGCCTCCTCATGACTTTCGGCCTCCCCAAACCGCATCCTCGGTCGGTGGCAGGCTCTCCCGCTTTTGCGACGCTTGGTTGCCACATGTCCAAGACCGATGGGTTAGAGACATTCTGTCTCACGGTTACAGGATAGAGTTCCGCTCTCGTCCTCCGACTCGTTTCTTCAGAACATCTCCGCCCCCCGAGCGAGCCGATGCTCTTCTTCAGGCAGTGAGCACTCTGAAGGCAGAAGGAGTGGTGATCCCTGTTCCCGTTCAGCAATGGGGTCACGGTTTTTACTCCAACTTGTTTGTGGTGCCAAAAAAGGACGGATCTTTCCGTCCCGTTCTGGACCTCAAACTGCTCAACAAACACGTGAAAACCAGGCGGTTCCGGATGGAATCTCTCCGCTCCGTCATCGCCTCGATGTCCCAAGGAGACTTCCTAGCATCAATCGACATCAAAGATGCTTATCTCCACGTACCGATTGCACCAGAGCATCAGCGCTTCCTGCGTTTCGCCATCGGGGACGAACACCTTCAGTTCGTGGCGCTGCCTTTCGGCCTGGCGACAGCCCCACGGGTCTTCACCAAGGTCATGGCAACAGTGGTAGCAGTCCTACACTCTCAGGGACACTCGGTGATCCCTTACTTAGACGATCTCCTTGTCAAGGCCCCCTCTCGGGTGGCATGCCAACACAGCCTGAACATTGCTCTGGAGACTCTCCAGAGATTCGGGTGGATCATCAATTTCCCAAAGTCAAAATTGACACCGACCCAATCGCTGACATATCTCGGGATGGAGTTTCATACTCTCTCAGCGATAGTGAAACTTCCGCTGGACAAACAGCGTTCACTACGGACAGGGGTGCAATCTCTCCTTCGAGCTCAGTCGCACCCCTTGAGGCGCCTCATGCACTTCCTAGGGAAGATGGTGGCAGCAATGGAGGCAGTTCCATTTGCGCAGTTTCATCTGCGTCCACTTCAATGGGACATTCTCCGCAAATGGGACAGGAAGTCGACGTCCCTCGACAGGAACGTCTCCCTTTCTCGGGCAGCCAAGGCCTCCCTTCAGTGGTGGCTTCTTCCCACTTCTTTGTCGAAGGGGAAATCATTCCTACCCCCATCCTGGGCTGTGGTCACGACGGACGCGAGTCTGTCAGGGTGGGGAGCGGTCTTCCTCCACCACAGGGCTCAGGGTACCTGGACTCAGCCAGAGTCCTCCCTTCAGATCAATGTTCTGGAGATAAGGGCAGTGTATCTAGCCCTAAAGACGTTCCAGCCGTGGCTGGAAGGCAGGCAGATCCGAATTCAGTCGGACAACGCCACGGCGGTGGCATACATCAACCACCAAGGCGGCACACGCAGTCGGCAAGCCTTCCAGGAAGTTCGGCGGATTCTGCTGTGGGTGGAAGCCACAGCCTCCACCATCTCCGCAGTTCACATCCCGGGCGTAGAAAACTGGGAAGCAGACTTTCTCAGTCGCCAGGGCATGGACGCAGGGGAATGGTCTCTTCACCCGGACGTGTTTCAAGAGATCTGTTGCCGCTGGTGGAAGCCGGACGTCGACCTAATGGCGTCCCGGCACAACAACAAGGTCCCGGCATTCATGGCACGGTCTCAAGATCACAGAGCTCTGGCGGCAGACGCATTAGTTCAGGATTGGTCGCAGTTTCGGCTGCCTTATGTATTTCCTCCTCTGGCACTACTGCCCAGAGTATTACGCAAGATCAGGTCCGACTGCCGCCGCGCCATCCTCATCGCCCCAGACTGGCCGAGGAGGTCGTGGTACCCGGATCTGTGGCATCTCACGGTGGGTCAACCGTGGGCACTACCAGACCGTCCAGACTTACTGTCTCAAGGGCCATTTCTTTATCGTTCCTTATGGGAGACCCAAACCATGGGTGTATAGCTACTGCCTCCGGAGGACACACAAAGTACTACACTCAAACGTGTAGCTCCTCCCTCCGGCTATATACACCCCCTGGATGACAATCTACCCAGTTCATTGCTTTGTGTTTCAGGAGGTCACACACACTTGCATTCTCTGATATTTTTCATTTTTATTTTTAAAGATTTGGAAGAAAAGCGGGTCCAGTCTGGACTCCCGGCATGTCCCTTCACGCCCCACTCTGCGGGGTGCTGTTAAGGTTGACTTTCATAAGGCTGGAGCCTTCACATGCCGAGCTCCTTCGCATCCTCTGTCGAGGCTCTGTTTGAAGTGGGAGCCATCACGGTCCTCTCTGCTTGCAGGAGGCCGGCTCCATCCGCAGCCCTGTCTGGTCCCTGCTGGAAGGAGCGTTTACCCCCCTCTCCAGGGACATGGCCCTGCGTCTCAAGAGCTAAGTATTGAGACGTTTTTCAGGGGTCCCGGGTGCTTTTATTTGGGGGACAGTATGTGTTGTAACTTTACTGTAAATTGCGGCCGGTTCTGGGAGTTTCCTCTGAGAACCGCGCCGAAGGTGCCTGCTGCTCGGCCGCGTTTTGAAATCTAGGCCCCGGCTTCAGTTTGGGCCTAGTTTCGTTTTCGGCTCCCTGCATGTTTTGCATACGGCGCCGCCCACCGCCCGGCCAGCAGAGGGGAGGACTCTCCTCTCTGGAGAGATGTGCCCTCCCCTGTACCTCGTCCTGTATCTCTCTGCCCTCCGTTTTTCCCGCTCCTGGGCTTATACACGCCCCCCCCTCCTCCTCCCAGCGCCATTTTCTCAGCGTTCTTACACTGGACGGCGCTGGGAGCTGCAGCTGTTGCTGTTTTGGGAAAGCTGTCGCTTCACTGGGACTTGGAGCTGTGGAATCCGGAGGGCACACAGAGAGTGGTGTGGTAAGCCACAACCTCTGGTTGTGGGCTTTTTATATACACTTTCAGGCATTCTACAGGAGTGTTTTTATTGCTGCAGAGTCCCCCCATCAGCAGCATGTCTGTCACCCGGAGCATGGCTGCAAACATGTATGCTTTTTGCACTGCATGTAAGCGCATTCTGCCAGAGCCGAGCACATTCCCACATTGTGATGCCTGTGCTAATATGGTTGTGTCTCAGCCTAGAGCCTCCTCAGGGGTCCCCTCGGCTGCTCCGGCCCTGGTAGCTGAACCCCCGGCTTGGGTAGCATCTTTTTCACAAGCTATTTCCCAGTCTTTTGCCGACTCCATGGGGCAGCTGTCCCGGACACTGCTGTCTATGCATCAGCCCCCCCCTCAGAGTGTCTCTGCTGCTCAGAGCTCTGCGGAGCCCTCAGAGCATGTTCTAGGTCCCAGTCCCCCTAAACGGAGACGTAGGGACCCTTCTCCTCCCTCGTCCCACGGCTCTGATTCACGTGCCGACGTGCAGGGCGAGGGGGATTCGTTTACTGTGGCCTCAGACGCTACTTCTATGTACCCCATTGATTTGTCTGAGGGTGATGCGGATGTTAGTGACTTGATTGCGTCCATTAACTCCGTTCTGAACCTCAACCCACCAGAGTCAGAGGAACAAACCTCTCTGGTAGAGATTCACCAGTTTACCTCACCTAAGAAAGCTAAAAGTATGTTTTTTAACCACTCCAGCTTTTAGACCACTGTTAACAAGCCCAGGGCCTGTCCTGACAAACGCTTTCTGAAGCGTAGTTCAGATGACCGTTTTCCTTTTCCACCAGAGGTGGTTAAGGAATGGGCCCAGTCCCCAAAGGTAGACCCTCCGGTGTCCAGAATCTCAGCCCGCACAGTCGTAGCTGTGGCTGATGGCACTTCTCTTAAAAATCCCACTGACCGCCAGGTTGACCTTCTGGCCAAGTCTGTATATGAGGCGGCAGGAGCCTCGTTCTCCCCGTCTTTTGCGGCAGTATGGGCTCTTAAGGCAGTCTCTGCCTCTCTGGCGGAGATGCATTCACTCACCAGGGACTCTATTCCTGAGATGGATGCCTTAACTTCTCAAGCTTCGGCTTTTGCATCCTACGCCATGTCTGCCATCCTGGAGGCTTCTCACCGCACGGCGGTGGCCTCCGCTAACTCCCTTGCGATCCGCAGGATCTTGTGGCTTCGAGAGTGGAAAGCAGACGCTTCCTCTAAGAAGTACCTTGCGAGTCTCCCTTTTGCTGGGTCCCGGCTGTTTGGAGAACAGCTGGATGACATAATTAAGGAAGCTACTGGCGGAAAGAGTACTTCCTTGCCGCAAACTAAGGCCAGGAAACCGGTCCAGAGCAGGAACCAATCGAATTTTCGTTCCTTTCGTTCCTCTAACTGGTCAGCCTCTAAGCCCTCGACCTCGTCCACTACCGCAGCCAAGGATCGTAAACCCAACTGGCGCGCAAAGCCGCGTCCTCAAAAGGCCGGAGGAGCCGCTGCCACTAAGGCAGCCTCCTCTTGACTATCTGGCTACGCCAGCAACGTCCTTGGTCGGTGGCAGGCTCTCCCACTTTGGCGACGTGTGGTTTCAACACGTCTCCGATCAGTGGGTGCGGGATATCATCTCCCACGGCTACAGGATAGAATTTTCTTCCAGCCCGCCAAACAGATTTTTTCTGTCCACCCCCCCCTGCTCCAAAGCCGCCGCCTTCTCTCAGGCCGTGGCATCCCTGCAGGCCAACGGTGTAATTGTTCCGGTTCCCGCCCGGGAACGGTTCAGCGGTTTCTACTCAAACCTCTTTCTAGTCCCCAAAAAGGACGGTTCCTTCCGGCCCATCCTGGATCTCAGGCTTCTCAACAAGCACGTTCAGGTGCGGCACTTTCGCATGGAATCTCTGAGATCGGTCATTGCCTCAATGACCCAAGGAGATTTTCTGGCATCCATCGACATCAGAGATGCCTATCTGCATGTTCCTATTGCGGTTTCGCACCAGCGTTGGCTACGCTTTGCAATCGGAGAGGAACATTTCCAATTCGTGGCTCTCCCCTTCGGCCTAGCCACGGCCCCTCGAGTATTCACCAAGGTCATGGCAGCAGTGGTTGCGGTCCTGCACCTCCAGGGGTTGGCAGTGATTCCTTACCTGGACGACCTTCTAGTCAAGGCCTCATCCAGTGCAGACTGCCAGCGGAGTGTCTCGCTCACTCTCGCCATTCTAGTCCAGTTCGGGTGGCTTGTCAATTTGCCCAAGTCCACTCTGATTCCAACCCAGAAACTCGAGTACCTAGGGATGCAATTCGAGACTCTGCCGGCACTTGTGAAGCTGCCCTTAGTCAAACAGCAGTCTCTTCGTCTGGCGGTACGCTCTCTGCTGAGGCACCGCCGTCATTCCATCAGACACCTCATGCGGGTGCTGGGTCAGATGGTGGCGTCAATGGAAGCGGTTCCCTTTGCCCAGTTCCATCTGCGTCCCCTGCAGCTGGACATCCTCCGCTGTTGGGACAAGCGGATCTCTTCCTTGCACAGGCTGGTGGCTCTGTCGCCACAAACCAGGAGCTCTCTTCAGTGGTGGCTTCGGCCCCTCTCTGTCACAGGGACGCTCCTTCCTGACTCCGTCCTGGGTAATCCTCACCACGGATGCCAGTCTCTCCGGTTGGGGAGCAGTATTTCTCCATCACCGAGCACAGGGCACTTGGACTTCGTCCGAATCAGCCCTCTCAATCAATGTGCTGGAGATCAGAGCTGTGTTTCTAGCTCTCCTAGCCTTTCACCACCTGTTGGTGGGCAAGCACATCCGAGTCCAGTCAGACAACGCGACAGCGGTTGCCTACATCAATCACCAGGGCGGGACTCACAGCCGTCTGGCGATGCTGGAGGTTCAACGAATCCTCCAGTGGACGGAGGACTCGAAGTCCACCATATCTGCAGTCCACATCCCAGGCGTAGAAAACTGGGAGGCCGATTATCTCAGCCGTCAAACCGTAGACGGCGGCGAGTGGGCCCTGCATCCGTCAGTGTTCAAATCACTCTGCCGCAAGTGGGGCACTCCAGAGGTAGATCTAATGGCATCCCGGCACAACAACAAGGTTCCGGTTTACGTGGCTCGCTCCCACGATCCTCAAGCCTTCGCAGCAGACGCACTGGTTCAAGATTGGTCTCAGTTCCGTCTGGCCTATGTGTTTCCCCCTCTAGCGCTCTTGCCCAGGGTTCTGCGCAAGATCAGAATGGAGGGCCGTCGAGTCATGCTCATTGCTCCGGACTGGCCCAGGCGAGCGTGGTACCCAGACCTGCTCCGTCTGTCCGTAGAGGTGCCGTGGCGTCTCCCGGACCGCCCAGACCTTCTCTCTCAAGGTCCGTTCTTCCGCCAGAATTCTGCGGCTCTCAGATTGACGGCGTGGCTCTTGAGTCCTGGATCCTGACGGCTTCAGGCATTCCCTCTGAGGTCATCTCCACCATGACTCAGGCTCGGAAGTCTTCCTCGGCCAAGATTTACCACAGGACTTGGAAAATTTTCCTGTCCTGGTGTCGTTCGTCCGGCCATGCCCCTTGGCCGTTCTCCTTGCCGACCATCCTGTCTTTTCTACAGTCCGGTCTACAGCTAGGACTGTCCCTCAATTCCCTTAAGGGACAGGTGTCGGCTCTGTCGGTATTGTTCCAGCGGCGTATCGCCCGACTGGCTCAGGTGCGCACCTTCATGCAGGGCGCATCTCACATCATTCCTCCTTACCGGCGGCCCTTGGATCCCTGGGACCTTAATCTGGTCCTCACGGCCTTACAGAAACCCCCCTTTGAGCCTCTCAGGGAAGTTCCCTTGTCTAGACTTTCACAGAAAGTTGTTTTTCTAGTAGCCATAACTTCTCTCAGGAGAGTTTCGGATTTGGCTGCGCTCTCTTCAGAATCCCCCTTTTTGGTGTTTCACCAAGACAAGGTGGTTCTTCGTCCGACTCCGGACTTTCTCCCTAAGGTGGTGTCTCCTTTCCACCTTAACCAGGACATTTCATTGCCTTCTCTTTGTCCGGCCCCGGTGCATCGCTTTGAGAAGGCGTTGCACTCCTTAGATTTGGTGCGGGCGCTCCGAATCTGTGTCACGCACCGCTGTTTTTAGGCGGTGCACATCTCTTTTTGTGCTAACCACTGGTCAGCGCAGGGGTCTCGCTGCTTCTAAACCGACTCTAGCTCGTTGGATCAGGTCGGCTATCTCCGATGCCTACCAGTGTTCTCAAGTGCCTCCCCCGCCGGGGATTAAGGCGCACTCGACCAGAGCTGTCGGTGCCTCCTGGGCTTTCAGGCACCAGGCTACGGCTCAGCAGGTTTGTCAGGCTGCCACATGGTCCAGTCTGCACACTTTTTCGAAGCACTACCAGGTGCATGCTCATGCTTTGGCAGATGCGAGCTTGGGCAGATGCATTCTTCAGGCGGCTGTCGCCCATTTGTGAAGTTAGGTTTTGCCTACTTCTCAGTTGGTTTATTTCCCGCCCATGGACTGCTTTGGAACGTCCCATGGTTTGGGTCTCCCATAAAGGAACGATAAAGAAAAAGAGAATTTTGTTTACTTACCATAAATTCTTTTTCTTATAGTTCCGACATGGGAGACCCAGCACCCTCCCTGTTGCCTGTTGGCAGTTTTTTGTTCCGTGTGTTTCACCGGCTGTTGTTAGTAGACAGAGTTCTGGTCTTTCCGAGTTTTACTCTTTCTCTACTTATGGGTGGATGTCCTCCTTCAGCTTTTGCACTGAACTGGGTAGATTGTCATCCAGGGGGTGTATATAGCCGGAGGGAGGAGCTACACGTTTGAGTGTAGTACTTTGTGTGTCCTCCGGAGGCAGTAGCTATACACCCATGGTTTGGGTCTCCCATGTCGGAACTATAAGAAAAAGAATTTACGGTAAGTAAACAAAATTCTCTTTTTTTCCATCTGAATTCTGCGGCCCTCAACCTGACTGTGTGGCCATTGAGTCCTGGATCCTAGCGTCTTCAGGGTTATCTCAAGAGGTCATTGCCACTATGAGACAGGCCAGGAAACCAACGTCCGCCAAGATCTACCACAGGACGTGGGGGATCTTCTTATCCTGGTGCTCTGATCAGGGTTTTACTCCCTGGCCATTTGCCTTGCCCACTTTTCTGTCCTTCCTTCAATCCGGAATGGAAAAGGGTTTGTCTCTCGGCTCTCTCAAGGGACAAGTCTCGGCGCTCTCTGTGTTTTTTTCAAAAGCGTCTAGCCAGGCTTCCGCAGGTCCGCACGTTCCTGCAGGGAGTTTGCCACATAGTCCCTCCTTACAAGCGTCCGCTAGAACTCTGGGATCTGAACAGGGTGCTAACGGCTCTTCAGAAACCACCTTTCGAGCCAATGAGAGATATTTCTCTTTCACGCCTTTCGCAGAAGGTGGTCTTCCTAGTGGCAGTCACATCACTTCGGAGAGTGTCTGAGCTAGCTGCATTGTCATGCAAAGCCCCCTTCCTGGTGTTTCACCAGGACAAGGTGGTTCTGCGTCCGGTTCCGGAATTTATCCCTAAGGTGGTATCCCCTTTTCATCTCAATCAGGATATCTCCTTACCTTCTTTTTGCCCTCATCCAGTTCACCAATGTGAAAAGGATTTGCACTTGTTAGATCTTGTGAGAGCACTTAGACTCTACATTTCTCGTACGGCGCCCCTGCGCCGCTCGGATGCGCTCTTTGTCCTTGTCGCTGGCCAGCGTAAAGGGTCGCAGGCTTCCAAGTCAACCTTGGCTCGGTGGATCAAGGAACCAATTCTTGAAGCCTACCGTTCTTCTGGGCTTCAGGTTCCTTCAGGGCTGAAAGCCCATTCTACAGAGCCGTGGGTGCGTCCTGGGCACTGCGGCACCAGGCTACGGCTCAGCAGGTGTGTCAGGCGGCTACCTGGTCGAGTCTGCACACTTTCACGAAACACTATCAGGTGCATACCTACGCTTCGGCAGATGCCAGCCTAGGTAGGCGAGTCCTTCAGGCGGCGGTTGCCCACCTGTAGGAAGGGGCCGTTTTACGGCTCTATTACCGAGGTATTCTTTTACCCACCCAGGGACTGCTTTTGGACGTCCCAATTGTCTGGGTCTCCCAATGGAGCGACAAAGAAGAAGGGAATTTTGTTTACTTACCGTAAATTCCTTTTCTTCTAGCTCCTATTGGGAGACCCAGCACCCGCCCCTGTTCCCTTCGGGCTGTTGTTCTTTTGTGTACACATGTTGTTCATGTTGAATTGTTCTGGGTTCATGGTTTCAGTTCTCCGAACATCCTTCGGATTGAATTTACCTTAGACCAATTTATAAGTTTCCTCCTTCCTGCTTTTGCACCAAAACTGAGGAGCCCGTGATGCACGGGGGGGTGTATAGGCAGAGGGGAGAGGTTTACACTTTTAAGTGTAATACTTTGTGTGGCCTCCGGAGGCAGAAGCTATACACCCAATTGTCTGGGTCTCCCAATAGGAGCTAGAAGAAAAGGAATTTACGGTAAGTAAACAAAATTCCCTTCTTTGTTACTTACCGTAAATTATTTTTCTTATAGTTCCGTATTGGGAGACCCAGTTCCCTCCCTGATGCCTGTTGGCAGTTTCTTGTTCCGTGTGTTATCACCGGCTGTTGTCGTGGACAGAGTCTCCGGTTGTTCCGGTTCTTACTCGGTTCTACTTGTGGGTGGCTATTCTCCTTCAGCTTTTGCACTAAACTGGCTAGGACTGGCTACCAGGGGGTGTATAAGCTCAGAGGGAGGAGCTACACTTTTAAGTGTAGTACTTTGTGTGTCCTCCGGAGGCAGAAGCTATACACCCATGGTCTGGGTCTCCCAATACGGAACTATAAGAAAAAGAATTTACGGTAACAAAATTCTCTTTTTCTGGCTGGTTATGGAGCCGTCTAGAGTTTTAGCACTCGGACTTTGACAATCTATAGTTGCCTATCCAGTGGATCGGTAACACTGTTTTTTTAAGGTTTAAAGGGCCCGTACCAAACGCTTGTGTGGTTATATAATGGATCTTTTTCGTGTTGTTTTACCAGGAGGTTAAGAAGGCAGTGCAGCCACAGACCCCAAAATCACAAGCATCACTACCCTTGACACATAAGAAGAAACACGAAGAAAGAATGGAAAACGTGGAAGATGATGAAGGAGAAGATGACGAAGAATGGACTGATGCCAGTGGAGATGAGGAGGATATTGAAGAAGAGGAGGAGGAGGAAGATTCCTTAGAAACAGAGGAAGCTCCTAAAGCTCTTCAAGCTACCCCAAAGGAACAAAGGCTACCGAAACGAGCGGAGACCCCAAAGCTTACAATGCCTCCACCCGAAATGAACACTGATGACCAAGCTGTGGAGTCCAAACCCACCAGCCCGTTCTCCCCAGAAGGACACCGTCCAGTAACGGACTGGGGAGAGGAGATGGAGCTGCTGTCTCCTCCGGGAAGTAGCAGCGAGGACAGTCCTCCTCAGGCCGATACTACCAGGGGTTTCAATGAAGAAGCAACATTTCAAGAAAACTCCTCATCCTCAGGTCAGTAAATAGTAGAGAACAGTTGATTTTGTCCGTATATATCCTCCGGGGAGGCCGTACGAGAATGTCAACTCTAGTAAAGGGATTAATGGATAGAAGAAGCTCAGCAGGAGGGACCCTCACCTGAGAGTACCCCATAGGGCCTGCTACGTTAGCTAGCTAGTTCTGTTTTTGGAAATCCCTCACATCTGCCTCTTTGCTGGAGGACATTTTCCAGAGCATGCACCATTCCAGATTTGTGTTTGGATGCAGTGTACCCGTGCAAACTGTAAGGCTATGTGCCCACGGGACAATGTACTGGCAGATATTTCCGCAGGTACGTCCGCAGGTTTCCCGCAGCAGCTCCCCGGAATCCGCAGCTATCCATTGCTGCGGGATTCCATCGAAATATCTGCGGTAAACCTGCGGACATTCGTGCGACTTACCTGCGGAAGTCCCGGCCTCTGTCTCCATAGTGGACATGCAGTTACGTGTGGCTGCTGGAAATCTGCAGCACATTCCGCAGCCGCACATTCCGCAGCCGCACATTCCGCAGCCGCACATTCCGCAGCCGCACATTCCGCAGCCGCACATTCCGCAGCCGCACATTCCGCAGCCGCACATTCCGCAGCCGCACATTCCGCAGCCGCACATTCCGCAGCCGCACATTCCGCAGCCGCACATTCCGCAGCCGCACATTCCGCAGCCGCACATTCCGCAGCCGCACATTCCGCGGCATGGACACAGCACTCCCCATGTCCCATAGGATAACATGGGGAGTCTCTGTACTTGCGTAAACCCGCGGATTTATCTAGAAAATCCAGATAAATCCACAGGTTTTCCCGCGGCAAAATCCGTGGGTACATAGTCACGTGGGCACATAGCCTAA